>NW_010301463.1:136050-145595 GCF_000700745.2 Antrostomus carolinensis
ATGTCTGAAAAACTTCTCTGCCAGTTGATAGTTGTTTGGGGATTATAGCATTATGCACAGGGCTGTTTGGGGATGGCAGAGCAGGGAGCTGATTCCTTAAAGGTTACCAAAACTCAAAGGTTGCTTCAGGTCTGGGAAGTTTGCTAGGAGAAAAATAACATGGGAAAAGACTACATTTGTTATGGTATTTTGATTGTCCTATGCTAGGGCAAGAGTTGGGCTCAATGATCCTTGTGGATCCCTTCCAACTCACAACATTCTATGATTTATTTGCTTCCTGTTACTTTCACTTCACATAGTCTCCATTCCCAAATAAAATTGCATTGAGCTGCTAAGGTTGGCAAATAGAAAGAAACAAAATGCAAAACTTCAAACAAACCTGGATTCTTTCCTCTTCCTATCTCGCCCGGCATGGCAGGAGTTCCCCAGGGTGACTCTCAACAGCACTTGTACAGAACCTGGGCCTGAGAGGATGCACAAGTGCATGCCATTGCAATGGGGCAAGCAAATCCAGCTGTGGGCAGGAAGGTTCAAATCTGGGTTATCCTGCTTTTCCTGCCTAGAAATTCAGAGAGGCAAAAGCAATGTTAACTCAGGCTTGCCTCTTCCACCTGCAGACTCAAAGCTCACCTGTGAATTGGACCTGATGTCTTTTTAATTTTGGGGTTGAAGCCATTTGACTGTGATAGGAAACTGGAGGGGGGAAGGGAGGTATTCCTTGTTCCAGTGGGAGAGCTGAGATGATGACCTCGCCAGTTTCCCCCTCATGCCCCTCAGCAAACATCCAGATATCAAGGACAGAGTTTTACCTGCTTCAGCAATGATCTCCATGACTCTTGGTGCCTTGAGTTACAAACTTAGCTGAAAAAGCACTGACAACAGTGGTTTACCATGGAACACTGGGTTTCTAAAGGGAAGGCAGTTTTGTAAGAAAAGACACGTGTTTCTACAGAAAAGCTCACCTTTTGGCGGAAAAAGCTGGATCCTAAAAGACTGGGATTTGAGAACAGTAGCATCTTTAGAAAAGGCTGTCTAGCAACAAACTAATCTGTGCTGCTAATCCAAAGGGAACAAAATATGCAATTGAAAAGTTATTGGAAGAAAATACAGTTTTGGCTTAGTGAGGAGAGAGATTTAAGAATCAAAATCTTTCATTTAGAAGAGTTAGCTTGAAGCTAGAACTGCTCTTGTTGTCTGAAGTCCCAAACTAGAAAGACTTTAACATTATGAAGAACTTCAAGGATGTAATGTTAAGGTTTTAATTACCTCTTACGAATTAAGCTAAATTCACCAGGCAAATAAATAAAAGAGAAAGCAAGTCCCACATGAGAATATAATCCTTCTTTCTTTTTCTTTTTTTTTTTGTCATCTTTTAATTCAGTGTGAACTTTTCTGCTATTGTGACTTTGCCGTTGTTTAGTTTTAAAAGGATTTTCCTAGAGGTTTCTTAAATTACAGTAATGCCATGGCATTATCACAATTCTTGAGGTTATATAAATTCATCAGTTTCCTAATTATTTTTTTTTTTACATTGCATTTAATGTAACAGGAGGCACAAGAACAGCATCCTGTTCAAAGCACTGACGAAAGACAGAACAGTAGTCCTCTTTGCTACAGGTAGCTCCTATAAGTAGCACCATGCTGTTATACCGTGACAACCCAAAATAACACAGCTGAAATATGTGTGACTGCCTAGTCTGTTATGTAGCATGTTTCCTACAGCAAATGGTTACTGAGGTGGTCCCTCCAGGCTCAGCATTACCATCTACAGTTTGGTTTTGCGGTGCTAGATGTTAGTTTGCTCGTGCCTTTCAGAAAAGGGAGAAGCTATTTGATGCTGTTTAAATCCACGGGGTCATCCTTGGATATTTCTAGGCTTACACTCTCTGGAGGCTGTGGTGTCTGCCTGGAGTTTCTCAACAGCAGTTAACATATTCTACCTCCAAAGTAGACCAGTATTGCTTTTACCTCCTCTGAAGAGGGTTGGTTCTTAGTTCCTATGAAGATCTGGTATTATTCTTAAACTGGGGTATCCTCATGCACCCTGTCCCTGTGTTTTGGCCAGGTTTGGGGTTCAGCTGCTTAAGAGGGCATGGGATGTACATTGCAAGAGTATCTCACTTTGGAATGGGCCCCAAGATAACATTTTTTTTTTCCTTTAAATTAAATGTATATTTTCTTCATACAGAGCAAATGCAACAACTTATGATTAATGAACAGCTTTTCACAAGAATTAATATAATTCCAAAGTTCTAACCATTAAGTATAATCATTAAAGAATGTCTGAAAAAATAAAAAAATAAAGCCAGCTTTATAATACTCCCTTTGTAACATCTATGATTCTAAATGCACGACTCTACATGTTTGTAGTGGATTTTGGCAGGTGTAGGGTTACCTGTGGTCATGATACCTGGTGATTAAAAAAAAAAAGTAGGGCATGTGGACACACTGTCACCTGCATTTAATGCTCTCAGGAGAGAGGAAAGTGTGGCAAGCTTCTGGTGACTTTGTAGAAGCTCTTGTCAACTGTGGTATACAACACAACAAGTCAAATATAGGTGGGGGGAAACCCACAGAGTGTGAGCTTTAATTGAAAGCTTTATCACAGAGGTCGAGGCTAAAAATGCATAGTCAAGGTTGACTTTGGAAACTTTCTTCCCAAAGTTTGCATTTACATTAAAGAACCTTTTCCTCATGGCCAACCTCACCCACCCCTGGCACATCTTCCTGCCATTTCCTCTGCTCCTGGCGTTGGTCACTAGGGGGGAGAGATCAATGCCTGACCCTCCTCTTGCCCTTGTGAGGAAGCGCTAGACCACGATGAGCTCTCTTCTCAGTCTCCTCTAAGCTGAACAATCCAAGCAACTTCAGCCTCTCCTCATATGGCTTCCCTTCTAAACCCTTCACCAGTTTTGTGGCTCTCCTTTGGACATTCTTCAGTAGCTCTATATCCTTTTTATACTGAGGTGCCCAAAACTACACCCAGCACTCGAGGTGAGGCCAAGTCAGCTGCTACAGACCTTATCTTGCTATGTATGTTTATTAATGTAAACAAACATAATGAGGCGGATGGGACACTGATTCGTGGTAGTGATCAGCTTGATATTCTCATTCTCCTTGCACATAGGGAGGCACTGCCAGCAGAACATCAGCTGCTTGCAAGTTAATCGCTGCCTGCATCCCTTTGCCAAGGGCCAAACTGCCCCTTCTATCCCTAACCTCATCCCAAAACAAGATTTCTGGTAAAGCGGGCTCACGCTGTGATTCACTCTGCGGTGGGATCACAGTGTGACTCACACTTCTTCAGTCCTGCTGTGGTCATTTCAGACAGAGGAGTGAGAGAACACATGTGGTTAGAGAAGGGAAGAGGAGCCAAGAGGTCCATCTGCCCTGACCGTGGATGAGCTGTGTGAGCTTCTGGAAAACAGGTCACCTCCTTGTGCTTCACCGAACTTGAGGAGAGAGTGAATGTGCAATGTTCAAAATCTATATGCTGAACCTGAGCTGGGCTGTTTTGCATAAGGAAGTTGTATAAAAGCAGCAAAATGAACTTATTTTCCCCTTGGAAACTTTTTTACCCTTGGAATAGAGTGTTGATGGGCACATTAGGCAGGTAAAACCCCAGGTTTATGCTTACAGGATGTTCATCTAACAGTATATGCTTGTAATCAGTGACTGATGTTTTGTCTATAAAAATTGGTTTAAATGGAGACTCCAGAAGATGTTACTGGCAAAAGGACCCAGATTTGCAAAGGTACTTAGGGTTGTTGCCTGCTCTTTTCAAATGGATCTGATTCACCATGAGTGCAAGAGCTAGTAAAAAAGGGTTCAGGTTTCCTCAGTACTCTCATAAATGAAAGATTACCGTGTTGGTGAAAGGCCATATCAGGAGCTAGGAAATAGTTCCTCATGACAGAGAAGGTGGAAAAAAAAAAAATCAATTCCTCCTATTCATAACTTTTCCCTTGAACTCTTGATGATGCAGTTAAAGTGAGACCCTATATTCAGCAACTCTTATTTCAGGGTCAGCAAGGAAAAGTACAGAGTCTCTTTCACTCGTTCCTGGACTGTTTCACTGTTCCATACTTTAGGTCTCTGTAAGAAATTATTTGGTTTCCATTCATACTGTATCATAACTCATAGTTCAAGGTTTTTAAAAGCAATTCTCCTGGCTGAGTGCAGATTGCTAATTCTTACATAATGCTCCACTGACGTAGCAGCGAGATTTTTCCAGCGTTGCTGAATGGGTCATTGTTAACATTTCGGGGTGGATTTGCATGTTGTACAGGGACTCTTGAATAGCTAGGTTATAATATTAGCAATACTACTTCAATATGCCATCTAGATATTTCACGAGTTTAACTTAAAAAAAAAAAAAATGTTGAATGTCTGCTCTAGCTGGGTTATAAGTTTCTCCTTCTTAATTTTCATTCCATGAATCACTGAAACGAGCCCTAACTTGGTACGAATGATCTACCCACCGCTAGCTTATAAAGACATCATTGGCACTGTTTCAGCAGTTATGCTCAAGGGTTTAGCTGGAACATTTCACCACTCAAAAAATCTGGCTGCCAGGGGTTTGACACTTGTTAACCAGTATTTTTGGAAGGTCCTGAGTAACTAAGAACGATCTAGTCTCATTGCAGCCTCAAATGTTTCCTTGACCTGCCAACTATGACAATCTGTGTGTATTTCTGGACTTTCCATAGTTTTCTTTATGAAAACTTTACTGTTAAGTGAGGGGGCTCTTCAGCCTGACTTTATAAAAATCTCCAAGGTTCAAGTAAGCTTTATTCTTCCTTTAATAACTGATCTCTCAGTTTACAGCTTGAAATCCACCTTAGAAGATTTTTGATTAGTTGTTCTCATTCCCATTTCTTTCCCTTCTCTTTTCTGGGTATTGTTCCAAATTATGTGAAAGTCAAATTTCTCACTTTGCTTCAAATCCATTTTTTTTTTTCCTATAAGGGACTTACCTACCTAGGGACTTGCCCTTTACATTCAAAGAAACCAAATGCAAGATGGGTGAAAGACCACATGAATCGTAGGTGTGAAAATCTCAGCAGCCAAAGTCAAGCCAAATTATTACGTTTTTAACTTGTCTGGACAACCATGGTTTGCCTGTGCTGGACTACTTTTCTTTTTTCACTAATTGCCTTCAATTACCTGAGTGCCAATTTACTCAAGGCAATTAACACATCTTGAAAAGCTAGTCTGGGTAGATTTATTTCAGGATAAGAATTCTTGTGCTCCAAGTAAGTGAGGTCCAAGAAAAAAAAGCTTGAGAGTCTTGGAAATATCTAGTTTAGCTTAAAAATAAAATATGATTTTTTAAAAAAAGGAATTGATTTGTAGTAAGTTAACCTATTTACTGGTATAACCTCCAGAACTATGTCTAGATTAGTAAAGAAAGCTTTTTTGCCCACTGTATTTAAAAAAAAAAAAAAAAAGAAAAAAGAAAAAAAACCCAAACTACAATACCTTTTCTCCAGCAAACATTATGCTAATCCAGGTATATATCCAGATTAGCGTTATATATCCACAATAAAGTTACAATTTATAAGCAAACTATTAAGAAGAGGGGGTGAGAAAGTGGCAAAATAGCTGCCAGTTTTCCAGATGAGGTTTAAAACTTGCATGAAGAAAGGTTAAAAACCCCCCAAACTCAGCCCAATTAACATGTTTAATGCCAGACAAAAAGGGTTCATAGCCGGAGTAGGGGGAAATGAAGCTCAAAATTCATAAAAGTCACTGAATTGTAACTGTAATTAGATATAAAAACTTATTTATAGTCAGTATAGCATTGTATGTCCTCCCAGTATAGGCGTACTGGGAGGACCTGTGATACAAAGGTCTTTGACATCTGTACTATTATGACTTACGAAATTATGATTTATCTGGGTGTTCACTGGGGCTAGATTCTGTCCTGTGAAGTGGTACAAGCTCAAGACAACTTGTGAAGCAGGGCAAAAGATTATTATTATTATTATTTTTTTTTTTTTTTTTTTTTTTAATACAGTTGACAAGGCAAGATCGTTCCATACAGGAGGAACAAGTTTTAGGTTTAAAGAAGCTGGAGAGCTCTACTGCTATATGTTATAAAACTTGACAGAGCTAGTGGGAGTTTGGGAAGCAGAAAGGGACAAGAAGAGAAACAGACAGAAAATATGGTTAAGAGATTACAAGGTATGCCCCGTTCACTGACTTTTTTTTTCTGTGGTTTTATGACTTAAAACCGGACTGAGAAAGTATGTGGGCATCTTTGTGGCTTCAGCTACATAATCTTCCACTGTCAACAATGGGAGAGAGTAGAAAAAATGAGCAATAAATCTCATCCCTCAAAGGAGAAGCTGATTATATGATGACACGTCAAGTTTATCCTACAGCAGCACCCTAAACTGATCATTACCTTGGTGGAACAAGAAGCAAAGGCTCAACTCTTTTGGTTTGGGTTCTGTTATTACTATTGGATGTCTAATTTCAAGGATGGAAGTGCTTTTCGAGGACCTGAAAACCTTATTCGTGTGTCAGAGTTGAGAATTTCAAGCTTAAGGTTGAGGAGTTAGGTTTTCAATAGTGCTTGTTAGACTTTGTTCATGAAGCTGAAACTTAAGAGTCTGTATTTTCCTATAGTAACAAGTGTAGGAGTCTATATTTTTCTATAGTAACAAGTGTAGGTATTTCATATTTAAATATATGAGTTTTGAAATTAAGCTGAAAACTGCTTTGAAAGCACTGCCTATTCCAAAAGCACCATCTCCACACAGTATGACAATTTTCAGGAAATAAGGTCACATTATCTACCCAGAGAAACAGCATCACTGGCATCATCAGCCTAAATTTGGGGTGATATTCTGACACTTCCCATAACTAGTGTGGGTGGGTATCACAGTGGCTTTCCAACCAGCAGATGCTCTATCTTCTGGCCAGATCTCACGCGCACCAACAGAGCAGGGTGCTGGGCCTGTGTTGCTCCTGTACTTGGCATGTGGGTTATGCAGAGGGCAGCTGTCTCCAGTCTCTTTGCTCCTTTTGTTAACTACTGAATCTGATTTTTTTTTAAAAAAACAAACCAAACAGTGTGTATGTGGGGAGCTTGCTGAGAGAACTGTGTGAAGCAGGAGCCCTCTCAACTCAATTCTGGTTTTATTGTGGGTGTGTGGTGGGTTTTTTGTTTGGTTTTTTATTTTTGGGGGTTTTTTTAATAGTGATAAGGCTGCAGTTTGTCCATTTAGTTTGCATTCAGGGAAAGATCCTTCAGCAAAGGACCTTTCCTTCTGTCTCATTGACATCCATGACAATTTAAGGCTGAGCTATGGAACTGAACTTTCCTTTACAAAAGCAGATTAAAACCAGCAAATGGCTTAGTCAGCAAACCACAGTTACTTGTTCCACAAAAAGGAGTCGAGTACAATTCAAGCAAGTTAACCGCAGCCTTGGACACCTGATCATATGAGTCCGGGAAATGTAAAAAAATCAATGTTCCAAACCAGAAGAATCGAGTTGTGATCAATGGAGCACTGTTCAAACTTTGGCTCAAGTACCCCTGAAAATCCTATTGGAAAAACCCTCTTATACTTTTAAATGGAGAAACTGAAGATAGAGGGTAGAAAAGAGGCTCACGGGCAGTTTTCTCTGCCCTTTAGAGCGAATATACCTGCAATTGCTTTGCGCTGGATACCAGTTAATGTGAGCTACTGGTTCTGTCTATGCTATCTGTATGTTAGAGGCTTGTAGGACTTGGGCTACCTTTGACAGGATCCTTTTATGGGACCTAAATGTGTGTAAGTTTTGTTGTTTTTTGGGTTTGGGGGGTTTTTTTGAGCTATGTATGTTTTGCTTCATATTAAATCAAGCAATCAGTAGGCAGGTTTGTCAGAAGGATGTCACAACACTTTCATTAAGCTCAGTCTGAGGCAGTTCAGACTTAACAACTCTTTTTCTCTCTGGGTCAATTTTGATGCTTAATCCTGGTTTTAGCAAAGTAGAACCTGTGCTAGGTCCCTTGTACCTGCTCTTGCAATGACAGAGGTAGTTTTTCGTTTTGTTTGAGATGTTGGTGAAAATCCTGCTCTGAGTCTACAGCAGAAAAAAAGAAGTCAAAGCTTTATTAAAGCTGATTCATTCCCCTCCCTATCTTCCCCCTTATAGAAAGGAAGCATCCTTCTGCTGCTTGATTGACATTGCTGTTCTGGAGGGCAGCCCACACTGCTTGAACACGATCCTCGCAGTGCGGGGATGCACGCTAGATTTCTTCCCAGTTATGCAACGTACTGGTTATGTGCCAAAGCAGAATAATCATCTTTCACAGGGCCACAGAGGAAAACACCAGAAGTGTGAGGGCACAGGGAGGCTAGTTCAGGGCAATCATTAGGTCTCTGTGGAAGGGCCAGAAGATGCCCAGGTGGGCTAACAGAGATGCTGGCTGAGCCCAGCCCTTCTTGTTTCCTTCCACAGGATTTCCTTTTTCTACTTCTCCCCTCTCCTTGAAACAAGTGAAAATGACTTTGCACATTAGGTGCCAAAGGCCATTTGTTTTGCTTTCTGTTGTATCCTCTACAGCTTGTTCAGGCTACTGTAAGGTATTGCTGGTAAGGTTTTTTGTTCATTTATTTGTTTCTTTACTTGGGATATTAATTGACTAATGATTTTTGAAGTATCAACATTTAACAACTATATCAGCATCACTAAAATGAAAAACATATTTCAGAGCCATAAGCATCAAAGTGCAACCTACAAACAGATTAAATTATTTCCCTGTCTCACTTAACCCTCTGATGATGTACCCTGATTGAAAGCTCACTGAAGCCGAAAGAAGCTGTCCTCTGAGAGGCTGGGGGTGGTCCCTCTGGATCAGGCAGGGAGGTATAGCAGCAGGTTGCTCTTGATCTGAAGAACATCTTGTGGTGGTCATTTGGAAATTACTTAGATGCATTCTGCTTAGAAATCAATTATACCCAATAGGCTCAAGTCCTACTGCAGATCTGGGCCTTTTGGTGTAGCCAGAGGAAGAAAGGGGCTGGAAAGCAGCTGCAAAGAGCCAGCCTTACCATAGGAAAACTGTCTGCTGGCACAAGCCTGTTGGCTCATAGCTCTGCATCTCCTGCCTCCCTTCCCTGTCTCTCCTCACTGGGGGTTTATGAGGGTCTAGGGTAGAGGGTGAAGGGCAGGGAATGGCCAAGCACCACTTCACCCATTCGAAATCGGGATGTAATTTAGAGTTGTCTGGCAAGAGCTAACCATGTACTAATTCCAATCACAAGTGAATGAAAACTACATCCCTGCTGCTCCCTTCTCTTCTGTGCATGCTTGTTCTTTTTTTTCCTTTCTTTGCAGTTTTTATCCTAGCCCACAATCCACTGGCTTCAAGGCAATTGTGCTGATGGTTGGAGTAAGGGTGCTCCAAAAGAGGTGGAAATCAGGTGTTAGTGGCTTTCTGTTTACTATTAAAGTTGTGGATTGTATAAGGTGAAGGCTCCCAGTCCTTGCAGTGGCCTGAGAACACCTTCCTGATGAAAAGGACTTGGAAAAATCAGTCTGTAGGG
>NW_010301463.1:145631-160412 GCF_000700745.2 Antrostomus carolinensis
ATGTTTTTTGTTATTTATGCCACTGTTTGGAACAATGTTCTAGAACAATAATAAGGATAAAGGCATCCCTAACTTAGATCAGCAAGATATTTTTTACTTTCCACATATGTAACATATTAAGACAGATAAAATAATATGAGAAATCCAAAAAAGCCCAACAGAAAGTAACCTTTTGAACAGAGGCTCAAATTAAATTCTTAAAAGAATTTTTGTAGCTGGAGAAAACATAATTGGTGAGATTATGTGAGGTGTTTTTTTCTTCTCCTGAAAAAGGAGGAGGTAGAAGGCTGTAGTTTTTTTGATGCCCAAATGAAAGGACTAAATTTATAGTGTCAGCTGTGTAATGCCCAGATTGTGTCACTGATACCACTGTTAAGCTTCTCATCTAGTGATTTTATGCTGGAAGATGTCAAGGATCTGCATTATTTTGTTGTTAAATGACACGGGATAAGGAAGACTGATATAAGTCCCCAGCTTTCTTAGAGACACTTTTTTACTGATATTCCTTGATCTTAAAATGTGCTGCCTGTTCTGTAACTTTCAGACAAAAAGCTAGGATCCTTCTTTTAAACACAAAAAAAAAAGGAACTCCGTTTTAATTACAGCATTGCAACCAGCACTGTCATGATGAGTAAAGCCCCAGGGTGTTTCTCTATGAAACCAAGGTTAAAAATAGTTACCTCCTTTCCAGTACTCATTTAAGTTAGCTACCTAGATCTGTGACAGTATGAAGACTGAGTTTTCTTGACCTTGATATGAAAGACAAGCAGGGATTTACCTGAGGGAAACTCAGAACTGTTTCCTCTGCAACCCCCTGCCTACTAGGTCATTGGCAAGTTGTGTCATCCTAGTTGCTGTTTGATACCGTGGTTTGCTCTAGCCCTGCTAACACCAGGTAAAAACCTCTCACAGTGGCTTACATCCTGCCCCTGAAAAAAAATGTGTATTTTCAGCTTTCAGCCTTTTATTTTATTTTTATTTATTTATTTATTTATTTTTAATGAGAGTGTCTTGGCAAGTTTATGCTGTCAGCTTGGTCACTTCCTTGTTGTGGGGCATGCTCTTTAAAGAGTAGGGTGACATAATGCAATTGTAGAAACAAAAATTTCTTATGCTTTTTTTTTTTGATACTTGGTAATTGTTCTTTTAGAAATCAGAGAAGTATTTTGATTATTGTCATTTCATATCCTACATGTCATGTCTCAACACTGAGGAATGAGAAAGCTTTTATTTCCTACTGATCTCTCTTGAGAAAAAGTCTTCATTCATCTTCTAGTTTTCCTAATGAGATGGTGTCAAAATGAAGTTATTTTTGGTCTTTGGAGGCTTGGAGATAACAGAAATATACTTTCTGTTTCAGGAACAGAATTCAACACCTATATGCTGATATACCCTTATTGCTTATCTAGCCTGCCCAAAGATAGATGTCCTGGACTTTCTCCTACTTTTCTGGGATTTGCATCTTTGTTAAGAAGGATGAGGTCCACCCAAGAGGGCCTTACAGGATCAGGAACATTTACGTGCTTTTCCCACAAAATTACGATTGGGAAATCAGACAAATAAGTGTAAACATTCAAATGTTTGTGAAATTGCACATTTACTTCCCATACAAAGGGAAACTTTAGAGTAACTCCCTGTTTTCTTGCTGCCTTCATTTCTATTCAACTTGAGTCGGAGGCAAGAAGCTTATATTTGTTTCCCCGATGTTATCCAGCCATGGGTGTTCTTATCAACCACCATCAGACCTGATGGCGTATACTTCACGGCACTTTGTTCCCATTGAAGACACATTGCTGTTTCTGCTTGGTTAAGGAGGTAGAACTTCTTTTCCTCCTTTCACACCCTTGCTGGTACAGGCTGGACAGTAGCCAGAGGGAGAACCCTGCTGTCCATATTCAATACATGGATAAGACCCTGCTTTTTACTCTGGTGGTTTTTGCTGGGAGTACAGCAAAGTTGTCACCATCAGTTGATACGCAGTGGTCTTCTGTACCCCGATGGCATGAAGGATTCACTGTGTCTTAATGGTAACCAGTTTCAAAAAAGAATGTCATACTTGTTGGCTTTGTTTTCAATCTTGTCCAACTGTATTCTTTCTCCTGGAACTTCAGTGGTATTGTTCCACCCGTTGTCTTTTGCCCATCTGACAGCTTTGTGGAGCTGGAAGATAGCACTATTCTGATGGGAAGGAGCTATAATTTAATTCCTGCATTTCTAGAGGAAAAGAAAAATAGCCCATTCTGGCAGTGAGGTGCAGGGGGTTGGCAGAGCATGAACACATTCAGACAGTTCCTCAACTCAGCTAGAGGCAATCCCCAATAGTCCAAACTTTCTGGGATGTATTAACACCCCCCTTGTTCTGCAGTAACCCTTCATCTTATGTTCCTGTCTTTTTACCCCATCTGGCTTTCTCTACA
Organism: Antrostomus carolinensis; assembly: GCF_000700745.2. NCBI lineage: Eukaryota > Metazoa > Chordata > Aves > Caprimulgiformes > Caprimulgidae > Antrostomus > Antrostomus carolinensis. The sequence goes on from NW_010301463.1 coordinate 148,049, forward strand.
CAACTCCTGGATTCCTCATTTATTTCTTCTGTGTCACTCAGTTTTTCAAGTCATATTTTTTTCATGTTCTTTCCTCTTTACTTGTTCTCAGAGTCCCAACTGTGGCAATGGGAGCCTGTGCACAGTCCGCTCTGTTGAACTGCCTGGTGTCTTCTGGTGAGTGAAAGATGAGCTTTGTTTCCTGAGCTTTATGCTGATTAATTGATGCCACAGCACAGAAGTGAAATGGCATTCATTCTTTATTCTAAATCTAGGTAGTATATATTTATTTCTTCACTTTCTAATGGAAAGTAATTTCCTGGTAAAGTACATGAGGAATTTTTGTTCACAGTCCTTGCTTCATGCAGGGAGTAAAGAAGCTCTCTCTTTAGAGTTTCTCTCTTCAGATCCCCAAGTTGTATTGGAAAGTTTCACTTATGGTTCAAGTCTCCTCCTTTCTTACTTAGACTGTGATGAATAACTCTGTATTGTATGGTTTTTGCTTGCTTTATCTTATGGCAATGACTTGACTAAGGATTTGTGATTGTTGATTTCTTTTGAACTATAGTGGCAATAAATTATTGTTTTCTTTCAAACTGTATTGAAAACTCTCCATAGTTCTTTTTCCACATTCCTTTTATGCATAGCTTGATGATTTCTCACTTCTATTAGGAGGCCCATGATAATTACAAGTCCAAGGAGTCTTCTCTGCCTTGCCATCTTACTGATTTTTCTCATGCATGTTACAGTTTCATCTCTGGAAACCCATACCATATAACAGAAGGTGGAAAGAAGGAATCTTTCTCATAGAGCTCAAGGATTCATGTCTTCCTCTTATCACTGTTGCTATTTGCATTTGCAACTGTTAAATAAGTGTAAGAAAAGGGGGTGTGGGGTGTTTGTTTTTTTAAATGTTTTATTGTGCATAGTGTTTGCTTTGCCAGGGAAGCTGTGATGTCCCAGTTTTGACATTCAAGGGTCGATATGAGCTACTGTTTCAGATGCTTTAGGTACGAATAGAAAACAATAACTCTTTTAGTTTTGTCTCTGTAACACAGCAGCCAGTGTGAATGTGGAGTGGGGTGTGGTGGGGATTTTTTGTTTTTTGTTTTATGTTTTTTTGGTGTAGAATTTGTGTATATGGGGAAAAGTAAATTGATAGTAAGGCAGAAGATGCTGTTGTGGAAGTGTATCTGTATCTAGCCTGGCAGAAACAAGTCGTATCTCGTGCAGTGGGACAAAGCTATTGCAGAATATAATTTGAATTGTTCTGGAGAGCATAGAAACAGAACTGGCAAAACTCTGGCAAAATAGCCAGAGTTCATATCTTGCATTATGTAAATACCTGCTCTGTTAGACCAAGACTTTGGATAATGTTAAATGTGATTCCTTGGGAAATGAGACACTGAATTTCGAAGCAAGTGGGTGAAGAAATAGAAAAATGTCTTTTGTTGCATTCAGTGGTGCATTTATAAGAACTACTCGGATGGCAATGGCTGCAAATAAACGCTTCTTGCTTTCCAAAATCCACTTGGACTTGGTTATTCTTCTCTTGCTGAGCAAGAAAATAAAGATTGTGTCAGGAAACCTAGAGAAAAGCAAATCCCTTTGTTATTTTTTTCCTGGATGTATTGAAAAAAATAATATTTACTGACCCAAGAATTTCTTCCAGATCTGTACATCTGAATACTATCAGAGATGACAGTTACAGGAAAGTGCAGTAGGGTTATATAAAGATCTTTACTTGGTATATATCCTGATGTGTTGACTTTACATCAATGATGGTTTTCCTTTCTTACCAAGCAGTGTTTATAGGTAAATTTGATGATAACTCCCACTTCCTCAACCTTCTTGAGATAAGTTGGTCCTAAGCTGCTTTGGCCAACTTCCAGTTTTCATATGTTTTAGTCTTTGGTGAAGACTGAGGCAAAGAAGGCATTCAGGACCTCAACTCTTTCCAAGTCCTGTGTCACCAGAGTCCCTGCCCCATTCAGCAGCAGGCCCACATTTTCCATAGTCTTTCTTTTGGTACTTGGGGACTTACAGAAGCCCTTCTTTTTGTCTTTGATGTCCCTTACATGATTCCAATTCAGGTGGGCTTTGGCTTTCCTAACACTGTCTCTGGATGCTTGGATATTGTCTCTGTATCCTCCAAAGTTGCTTGTCCTTACTTCCACCTTTTGTATGCTTCCTTTTTATGTGTAAATTTTGCCAAGAACATCTTGTTTGTCCATGCAGGCCTTCTGACATTTCTGTCAGGCTTCCTGCTCTCTGGGCTGGACCACTCTTGAGCTTGGAGGACATAATCCTTGAATATCAATAAGCTTTCTTGGACTAATCTTCCCTCCAGGGCCTTATCCCAGGGGACTCTTTCAAGTAGATCACTGAAGAGGCCAATGTCTACTTTTCTCTTGACTCACTACATAATCACTAAGCCAGGGTATGTGCAAGTGGTTGGTCTCAGGGCTGGCTCTCATTTTGGCTGTGCCAGGCTAATCCAATTTACTCTGAAGCAAGGATTTGGGACTTTTACATGCTGCTTCACCTTTCTGCCTTGAAATGGAAGGCTTGATCCAGCATGAGGTTGTCACCCCTGCTCTCTTCTGATACTGCTCAGGTCACACAAGGATGTGTGGTCACACAGGGCCACTGGCTAGAACAGACTAGTTGTGTGGGCTAACCTGTATATGCTGGATGGGATGAAGGAAAGGAGAACAAGGGAGAAAGAGGAAATGAGCAGTAGAATAGTGTTATAAACCTCTCACCCAGGTATTGGCAATCCCAATGTCAGATAAAATACAACTGATACCTTAAAATTCAGGGTCTTGGCTCTTTTTTTTTTCTTTTTTTTTTTTCTTTTTTTGTCCTTTCCCCCTGTCCCCTTCCTTTTGATTGGCTTGACCACTCATGTTCATTTAGAAATACCACCTCTTGCTTTTCTGAATCAGCCTGCTATAACTTTTTAATTGTCATAAAACTGTCTGGACCTTGCTCACACATTAGAATAAAATCTTTTTTTCTTTTTCTTTTTTTTCAAGTCTCTTCTGAACCAGAAGTAATGAAAGTCATCTTATGTGGTCTGTTTTCCTGGCACTTTAACAGAAGGACAGAAATAGCAGAAATTTGAGAAGAAGAATCTTTTCATAAGTTCTTGCTCGTATATAGAGGTACTTACATCATTTGTTCTGTTAGAAAATACATTAAGCAAAGGTACTAGGACTCCTGCTAACCTTACTTCTTCACTTTCGAGTAACTACTCTCAATGATGGAATTCAGGGTTTAGATCTAAAAGTGAAGATTAGCTCAAAGATTGCTAACTTTATTCTGAAGAGTACCATTTTAGAAATTTCAGAGAAGACTCTGACTTCTGTCTTCATTTCAGATTCAAAAGATTTGATTAATCTGAATAATATTCCTGTTCTCATCCAAACAGTCAGGGACTTACCTGAATCTAACATCTGCTCCTTCAAAGTTCATCCTTCATAGCAGAGCTGAGATGTAATGTCTCTTTTTACTGGAAATCTCTACAATATTATCAACAGCATAAGGTTATGATTAAGAAAATCAATTCAGTATTAAATCTGGATTTCTTGGCTTTAGTGGTTTAAGACACACACAAAAATTCTGTCTGATTCAGAAAGAAAATTTTCATTGATCTAAACTAAATGAGCCAGATAATTAATTTTCAGAGAAAAGAACAGGCCTTTACTAGTGTGAGACTTCCAAGTGCTTTGAAAATGTGGGTGAGAATTTTATTTCAACTTAACTCTGTACATGAAGCTGGATTCTAAATACTTTCTACAGTACATTCAAAGCCATAGAGTACTGTTGAAATGAACCATAACTGATTTTCTGGGATAGGTACTGAAAAAACAACTTCCTGTTCCATAGAGTAGGAACTGTTCTGGAAAGCTCTTTTTAATGGTTAATAACAGAAGTGCTGAATTCAGACCTCTTCCAAGACAGCAACAAATTTCAGTTGCTCTGAACCACCTTGCCCTGGCTTGGCCAAATCTAGGCTTCCTGTGTGTGGAGACTGCAGAGAGCAAGTAGAGCTGAAGTTTTCTCCTTTGGCTTACTGTCCTTTATCAACCTACGAGAGCGGACGCTGTCTAACTCAATTATGTGTGACCTGGAACTGATTTAATTCAATTCCACAATGGCAGAGAACCAAGTGTTGGAGACCAATGAACCATTATTCCCACTGAAAAAATACCCTTGTGTGATATTATTTGAGGAGGGACAGTGCCTGATTTTGTGCTGTGTAGCAGAGTCTGGCATGAGTTTGGTCTGGGTTCATTCAGTTGATGATGTTGGTGAACTGCAGAAGTTGTTGCCATTTGAGTCCTATGAAGTGAAATGTAAAGGGCAATTAGTTTTGTATACAAGATTCAAAATTTGGTTTCTTCTCTTTTAAGGATCCACATGGGTTGTTTCAGGGCAAAGAAGATCTTATATATGCCCAAAGGTGGGCATGTATATCTAAAAAAAGTATTGATTGTGGAAAAAAACACTAAAAGCTGTAAAAATTGAATGGATTTTAAGCAGCATATGATCTAGCTGTGGGAGAAAATTTCTACCAAATATGAATAGAATCATATTAAAAAAAAATAACACTGAACACATTAACTGTAATAAACTTGCCATTGATTATTACAGCATGCTTCATTTTAAATAGAAAGTGGCATGGGAGAAATGAAAGAAACCAGTAGGAACATATCTAAGCCATTAAATGTTCCTTTTTTTGTTGTTGTTTCAGCCTGTCAAATTCATGCAAAATGGTGGATGATAAAAAAAATCAGGTGGTTTTGCATCATTAAATTCAAAATTACAGTCATACCCTTGCAAATTTTTATCATCTGCTTCACAAATGAAAATAAGTGGAAGGTTTTATGTCTTTCCTGGGTTTTCTTGTGTGTTTTGGTGAAAGAGTTTGAACTGCTTCTTGGTGCTGTTTAAGTTGAAAACCAATGCAGACAAATAGTAGAGGTTAGTCTTGAAGGTTCCTTCAGGTAAGGAGAAAGTGAAAGGGATATGTGACACAGGGCAGGCCTCCCTGGGGACACAATGCTGTGCACAAGGCTCTCAGTTCTACAGTTTAATCTTAGATCTGATTAGTCAGAAAAGCAGTTTAAGCATGTATTAAATTGGCATTGACTTATTTTATGGAACTGGATGTTTTGCCAAGTAGAAGCAGTCTGTTTGAAGCAGAGCTAAGGATTTGATCCTATGTTCACTGAAATCATCACTACTTCTCCTTCTGAATTCATTAGTGCAGAACCTACTAGTTCTAAAATATGCATTAACAAGGGCCTGAGTTCTTTTATAATCTTTATCTAAGGATAGAAAAAAAAAAAATCAGAAAAAGTTTTCTGGTTTTTTTTAATGCTACTTCTGCAAAGTTCTTCTCCGAGATGTCATGCTTTTTATACATGAGTTTAAACCAGTGGTTAACCCTCAACATATAAACACTGAAATGTAAGTATTAAGGACTGATAAATGTGAATTTCATCCTTAGCTGTTTTGCACTTTCTATTTGCGCAACATTTTGAGAACTTTCTGAGCTATCAAATAGTTTGTGGGTGGTCTTATTCAGCCAAAGTACTACTGTGATATGGTAGCTGCAAAGAGAACTTGTTGCACACCAGTGAAAAGTAAATCAAATATGAGTGACTTCCTCTTAAGAGACAATGCATTTAATTTGTGAAATATTTTTACCATTACATCTTAATAATAATAATAATAATAATAATAATAATAATAAACTTCAGAAATTTTAGATTCTTAAGTAACCCAATCCCACTGCATTGGGCAGTGTGAAAGTTAGTGATTGTGTGGTTTGACCCTCATATGGTACATCAATCATGGCAATGTTCTTCCCCTTTGCGTCCAAGTAAAACCACTACTTCCCACGCAACATGTCATTACCATCACAATAGGATCTGCTTGGTAATAGCATTTGGAAGGGATCCTTCACTTTAAAGCAGTGTTTGAAATCAAAGCTCCCTTCCTGTTGCAACTTAGTTTTAAAACAGACTTCTAGTGATCCTGGAAAATGCAATACTCTTTTTTCTTTACCCTCCTCAGTTCTGATTCCATTCATTGCTTTTTGGTTATCTTTTTTTTTTTTTAATGGAAAACCAGAAAAGAGGATTTCCAGATCTTGAAATAATATGAAATTCTAAATTTCAGAGGGGAAAAAGACAATTTTTCCAATTGACATTTGCTTGTATGATTTTTGAAACCTCCATAGAATGTCCTTTATTTGGAACCATCCAACATACTGCAACAATCTCCAACCTTTGTTCAGTTTACTAACTTGAAAAAAACCCATAAAATGCTGCTTTTATTACGTAGCATTATAAAGATTGGGCAGAAGTAAGCTGAAAAAAGGAAAAATTCAGACAACACACTAACTCCACCTATTGCGGTAAATAGTAGCAAATGGTAGTCACTCACAGACTTCACTAGATGCCAACAAATTGGGCAAGGATTCCATTTCTTTCCCTTCATTTTAAATACTGAGTCACTAATTGCTAAGATTTGTTCTCTCTCACATATTCAAAGGCTAACGTTGCAAAAGAAGATAGTTTACTGTTATGTTTTGATCTTTTAGTATACATTGCTGCTGTTTTTTTGGCTATTATCTAACCAAGAGTATTAGAAGTGCACCCAGCACTGTGTTATGTGGGAGGTCCACATAACATAATGGAAATAGTTATCTTTCTTAATTAAAAAGGATAAATATTTCCTTCCTTTCTCATGTGACAGCTGTTCTCCTAAGAAGGATAAAATCCCCACTGGGCTTTTGGGACAACCTAGCTGGAGGGAATCATTTTTTATTAGGAGGGAGATCGCCTGCCTTAGGGCATGCAAGTTGTGTCATGATTTAAAGCTGTGTCAGCCTGATTCCCAGCTGGAGAGGACACTGCAGGTCAGGGCCCTCTTCTGAGAATATCCAACCGCTGCGTGTTCACACAAAGCTTCTGCACCAAATTATCTGCTGGAGCAGAGGAGAGAAAGAGAGAGATGGCTTAGGATAGTAGAAGCCGCTGTTAATTTTCACAGCTATGTATTAGAACTGCATAATCAGCTTATAAATGGAATGTGAATTCATCTGGTCACCTGTCACTGGCCTGTCTTCTTCACTTCGTGGTTACTGAATTTTAATTTCAAATTTTTTTTTTTTTTTTCCCTTTCCCTTGAAGACTTTCACAGTTGATACCCAGGTTAGTGGGTGCTACCGTAGACTAATTAGGGTTGGTAAAAGCACAGACTTCTATAATTAGGCCCATAACTGAAAAAGATGTGCACCATGACAAGATGTACCTGCGGAATAAAAAGACTGGAGCACAAGAGCCATATCAGGTTGCATTTATAGTTGTAGTCAGTGTTGTTTGCTGCTTCTCTCCTGCCATAAATATGTATTCATGGGCCTGTCTCCATGATGGGGTGCTTTTTTTTTTTTTTTTTCTATTCATTTTACTTTTTTGGTTTTGGTCAGGTCTTTCTGGACAGCAGAACGTGTGTCTGCATGTGACACAGCTAAGGACTGAAGATGAGGCAACAGCACTGTTGTTAGAATTGTTTTTTGTCATTCCTGTGAGAAATGCTGTTTTTTTTCCTTTAGTCCTATGGCTGGTGTGTTCTGTCACCAAACAATCTGAATGGAGCTACTACGTTGCTGCATCCTCCTATTTGTCAAACAAGGATTTTCTGTAGTTTCTAATAAAGAGGAATGCTGTACATTTCATGATTATTTTCCAAAATTACTTAGACCCTTTGAGATAATTATTTCCTTTAACAAATAAATGAAAAAGGAACTTATTAGGAATTTGTTGTTAGCTATGAGTGTCTTTTCTGTGCTAAGAAACCTTTCTGTGAGTAGAAGCATGAAACCTAAGAACAGTAGAGCACTTCATGAGGTCTCCCTAAGAGCATCATATGCTACGGGCTGATGGACTTCTATGGTCTGACATGACCTGGTGGGTCTACTAGTAGAAGTTTTCTGTCAGCTTCTGCTGGAGAGATGAGGAAAGCTGACCAGGTCTGAACAAACTCAATTCATATGCATGTTGGGTTTTTTGGGGTGTTTCTATTAAGTCAATTAAGTTTTGTTGTAAATATAGTTACGCTTTTCTGGTAAAATGCATGGGCAGCCCACCTGTCCCTAATGGATTTGGGGTCACTCAAGCTGTTCATTCTGGCCTACAGCCTGAAGCAAAGGATCCTTTAGTAAAAAAAGGTAGTTAAGAGAGATTTCTGGAAGAAAGAGAGGGACTGTCTTTAGGAAATATCTGTCACATCAGTGTACAGAAGCTGTATGCCATTACAGCCTCTCGGAAAGGGCTGGCAACACTGTGGTTGGAGAAGTGTAAACTTGCAGTCTTCAAACTCATGGACTGAGAGGCCCAAGAAGCACAGTAAGTGGGAGAAGCAGGTCGCAGTGAGGTGGAGCAATCAATCCAACTAGTAGGAATTACCAGGGACCAGCACTGTTGGTGGCAGCAGGTTAATGAGCAGCCTGGCTAGTGGGTGCTGATGGAGACTGCACTTAAGAGTGGTTCTTGGGACTGTCTAGAAGAAAGCACAGTGTAAACTTATAGCAGTTGAGGGCTTGTGGACCTCAGATGGACCACCTAAAGAGCTTCAGGAGCAAAGCACTGTCTCGGTAAATCTGTGGGAGGGTGTAGCCACCAGGCAAAGAGGATGTGTTGTTTGTTAGGGGCATCAGGTGAATCTGCCCGTTCAGTGCAGTTTGGGATATGAAATGGTGAGTGCTGCAGGTAGACAAGGAGCTATCTTAACAATTTTAGGCATTGTTCTGGGGGAAAGATAGTATTGCCTTCTGGGATTGTTTAGCTTTTCCTAATCCATTTCCAAAATGTTTTTCTCCTCTTCCAGTGCACTTCTCTTTTATTTAAACCCATTTGTTTGACTCGCTGCTTATAAGTGGGGACGGATGGCTCACTGAGTACCTTAGCAATGTAATTTGATTGCCTGACTGCTGGATGATGGCTTGAGCATTTTATTTTGAACCTTTCAAAACTCTGTTTGCTATTGCCACAGCCCTGCTGCTTGCTAATCAGCGTCTAGCAGAAAGGTTAGGTTTGTGAAAAGACAGGTCAATAGTGGAAGGTGAGTTCGGTAGTTTGTACCTCTTGCTATTTTTCATGAAATTTGCCTTGTATGAACAGATTCCAGGGAAAAATTAACTGACTGAAAAGGTGATAGTCTGCTGATGGTGCTAATTGGGGTATTCAGGGCAAGGCTTGACTGAAGAAATGTAGAAAGATTCAACAAGACTGAACGACTGGTCAATAAAATGGCAGATTAAATTCGGTGTGGACAGAAACAAAGTGATACAGAGCAGAGAAAAAAAAAAAAAAAATCCTATTTTTACCTCAACTTAAGAACACTGTTAGAGGAAGGACAGTGGAGTAGTCAGACCTTTGGTCTGACCTGATAAATCTTCTGGACATATATTTTTCCTTCTCCTGACAATAGTAGTTCTACAAAGGCTGTCCCTTTATATTCTGTAAGCCATGGGAATCCACAGCAATTAAAAAAAAAAAAATAAAGAAAAAAAGAAGAAAAAGTCTTAATAAAGAATCTTGCAGGCTGCAGTACAACTTCACAGAAAAACTCATGCAAATCAGTTTCTCCTTGCAGAGTCTGTTCTTGGTCTCTTCTGGGTGAGCATCTTTGCAAGAGAGGGAAAGTGGGACTAAGGATGTTTTTTCCACAGAATTCTTCTTTCTCCTGCGTTCAAAGGAGAGGAAGAGAGATCAGTGTCTAAACCACTGTGAAACTCTGGGATAAAGGCTGCCTGTTTGGCTTCAGATCTTTGAAAGCAAGACTACTTGTGCACAACTGAGGTGTGGGGATAGAGTTATGTCTATATGAACAGGCACTGCAAAAGCCACGTAGTCCTCTTGATTTAGGAGGTTTATAAGCTGAGAGTCAGAGTACATTAGCTAACCCAGAGAGCACCATTTACACCGGCTGGTGTGGCCTGCTCAAAGGGGAGTTTGTGCAGTCCGCGCTTCTCTCTGCTTATATTTTAGGACTCTCAGTTTAGTCTGGGTTGGAAAATTTGGGCTAGAATCTGCACTCTTAAAAAGAGCACTCCAAACATTTCAAATGTCCAGTCTTGAGTGCCATTTCCTTTCTCTAGGGAATGTTGTTTTCCTAGATACAAAGCTTAGCACGAGCATCAATGTGGCAGATCACTAAGGTTACAGTCATCTATTTTATCTTTAAAAAAAATTTTACAGCGTTCTTAACAATTAATTCTACAGAATAGAATGCTTTATCATTTATCACAGTCAAGAAGTGCTACACAACTTAATATATGACAGAATTTTCCAGTAGCTTTGGTGTAGTTGGCTCCAATGCCTATAACCATTAGTTGGGATATGGTAAGTTGCTTCACAGTTCTCTTAAATAAGTTATGAAATTTTTTTTAAGCTCATCTTCTGTTTCTTTTTTGAGGAGTGATGGGAATTTCAGTATGCGGTGAACCAAAATTAATTTAACATTTAATCTAAAGTAGTAACTGTTCCTTTGTAAAGTAAACTTTCATTGATGCCTTCATAATAGATGTAATAGATAACCAATTTGTATCTGATGTAGACAAACAGAAAAAATTGATGACAAGTGGAAATGTGTTTCTAATTTTAGTGAGAGTTTGAATTGGCTTCAACTTCTAATGTTTATGCAATATAAGTTATTAGAGAGGTTACAGTATTGCCAGTAGCTGAACTTCCTATTCTTGGATGGAAACTTAGCTATAGCACACTGTGAGTTGAACCTTTTTCTGTGTGCACGTGCACACATACACACAGAACTACTGGGATACGGTAGACTCCAAATCTAAAAAGTTAGTCTAGATACAGTTAAAGAGATGCTGGAGTAAGTGGTGCTTGAGAAGTTCACAGTTCTTGTAGTTCATTTCTACCTCTTCCAGGAAGTTCTTTGCCTCCTCAGGTTGCACCAATACATGTGTTTTTGGAACTAGCCTACATATGGATCACTGAAAGTTTTCAGGTTAAGAGCCATTCTTCCCCATCTCAGACAGCTTTGGATGTAGGACAGGGTAAGGCACTGATAGAGTAAATGACTTGTGCTGTATTTCACAAGCAATAAAACTCTGCATTTCTCCTGAATTGAGAACTATGTCAACAAAAAAATCCTGGTAATAAGCCACATGTGAACGTTTAACTAAATTTGAAGCAATTTGTTATGCTATAGAAATGTTTGAGGCAGTAAAAGAACAGTTTTGTAGATAGCCGATATAGGGTCTCTGCCCTGAACATCAGAGGGCATTTGGTGTTACCCTGAAGAGTCCATCTGATTTCTGTCTGAAAATCAGAGGTGAGATTGTTCATCTTTGATATATGTTGCGAGGTCCAGTTGTTATTGTCTGCAGAATCCTCTCCTGTTTGTGGCAGAGGACATACTAGGCAGGAAGCGACTTGTTTTTGAAATCCATAACCTTTGCCCCCAGTCATGAAACCAGCTCCTACAGCTATTGGCTTCTCAGAGACTTGAGTCTGATCAGAGACAATAAAATAAAATTTGCTCAGAGGGTTTTCACTGATGGATTTGAAGAATTATTAGGTTTTTAAAGTTATAATTAATTAACAACTACAAAATGTGTTTACTTTGTGTTTCTTTCCTTTGTACATACATCTGAAAGATTTCTACCTTGTACTTGTACTTATTTCCGATGATTGTCTTTTTAAGACTGCAACTTTTTGTTACTGCTTCTGAGCAGATGCTTTATTTTAAAAGGGTTTCTCAAACAAAATGGAGAAATACTGGCTGAATATAAGCAGCATTTGTTGTTGCAAGGGCTTATAGTTCATAAGCAATGCTGTTGATGAAAAATAATTCCACTATAACAAACTTAACTGAACTTCCGATATTGGGAGATGATTGCAAAGTTGCTAACCTATTACTAATCTACGATGAACTAGCAGAAGAATTTTTATAATTATTGTAAGATATTGATATTGAAGCTTGACTGTGAAGAAGAAACAAGTAGTTGAATTCTGCTTTTAGGGTCAGCAAATCATGTTAGGAATAGCAATTTGAAAAGGAAAAATGGAAGTCTCAAAAAGAAATATATGCAGTAAGCTAAAAAAGCTTTGGTGTACTCAAAAGGACACTGTTATGTATGCTGTCATACAGATACCTATTCTAAATACCTTTTTTGAGAGTATCAATGTTTGCTGAATATCAGCCCATCACAGAACAGGAGCTTATGGGAAGAGATCTAGTTTTCTGTAAGACTCTGCCAGATACGTTACTATATATATAGATAGATACATATACATATAAAAATATAGATATATAAAAAAAATATATCTATAGATATATA
>NW_010301464.1:0-1373 GCF_000700745.2 Antrostomus carolinensis
TATTATTTTATTATTATTATTATTATTATTAATGATTCCTTGGTGTGACTCTGCTCGTGCTGACCTGGAGGAAGGTATTTCCCAGACAGCACGGCTTGAACGCGCTGCGGCATCCACCTGGAGAGGATCTTGCCAGCACCTGGGCACCAGATCTCCTCCTTTCCCTGATTTCCTTCAAGCTCATCCACTGCAACTGCCCTTTTCATTGCCCAGGAGGAAAAATCCCTCCTGGAAGTGGTGTAGGGGTGGGAGAACCTGTCTTTGGAGACATGACCTCAAATAAAGAGATGATTTATTTTATGGACAACCCATCTCTGGCTTCCTCCAAGCTCCAGCCCTTCCTCTGATTTAATTTCCCTCCTTCTTTTTGCCATTTTGCAGCTCAAAAGTGGATTTAAAAAGCAATTTTGCAATGAAATGTTAAATTTGGGTTGGGGCATCCCAGTGCCGGGGCGGAGGCTTTGCTGCTGAGCTTCACCGTGTTCCCTTCTGCACCGATAAAACAAACCAGAGATTATTTGGAGACCATTTGTGGTGGTTTGGACCATTTTACCCACGAAATCTCATGTTTTCCTTAGAGATAAGAGCAGAACTGCAGCAGGTGGGGGTTTTTCTGTCCTTATTTTTTTTTTTGGTGTTTGTTTTACGTAGCTGAACTGATAACCAGCCCTATCACAAATGTTTGGGGTGGTTTTTTTTTTCCAACAACTGCTCCATGAGTGGAGGGAAAACTTGGCTGCTGCAGGTTCATCCCCAGAATGGCCTCAATTTCTTTTTAAAAGAGGGGAAAAAAATAAAACTGTCTGGTCAGAAATCAGGTTTTTGTTACAAACCACGTTGCTATTTCATTTAACCTCAAAATGTCTCATGTAGGTCTCATCCTGCTCCTGTGGTGCCTGTTCTAGCTCCGTTTCTCTTCCCAAACCAACCTCCTTTCCAATGAGAGATGTTGGATTTGGTGGTTGTCACCACTTTGTATCACAGCTGCATCCTGGAGCGTTGACTGTGCCACAACCCCACCCAGCACGGGGATAAAATACCAGCACCAGAATTGCACCAAAAAACAAATTTAAACCCCAAACCAGAAGCTCTTGGAGGAACTGGATGGAACTCTTCCACTCTTCATGGAAGAAGTGGGATCGAGGGCACCCTCATTAAGTTTGCAAGTGACACCAAGCTGTGTGGTGATGCTGGAGAGAAGGGATGGCATCCAGAGGGACCTGGACAGGCTGGAGAGGTGGGACTGTGCACACCTTACGAAGTTCAACAAGACCAAGTGAAAGGTCCTGCACCTGGGTCGAGGCAACCTCAACCACCAACATGGACTGGGGGGAGAACGGATGGAGCAGCCCTGAGGAGAAGGACTTGGGGGT
>NW_010301465.1:0-16662 GCF_000700745.2 Antrostomus carolinensis
GCCCCGGCATTTTCAGAGGTTCCTGAAAGACGGAGAAAAATATAAAAGTTTGTTTTCAGTATTTAATGCTTGATTTGTGGCCTTTGCCCTTTCAGTCTCTCGCACGGACACATACAAACCCAGCCTCAGGCATAGCTCAAACACACACTGTTCAACCATCATGCCTACAACGAGACCGCAATAGAGTGTGATCTCATTCTGGGTGATTCTTTCATGTCAATAACTCCATTTGGTACTTGCCCCTGGATCAGCTTGATTTTTTTCACTTGTGTGGGTTTCAATGATTTGTGTTTGTGGGATTTCTTTTCCTCCCCCTTTTTGTCAATTAGAAAGACTTGGGTTGTCCTTCCCAGCAAAATGAGCCCATTCAGGTGCATGATGGGGGAATTACGGTCCAAAGCTACCATGTTTTGACAAGCCTGACTGTTGGATTAGAAGAACTGGTAGCCCTTTCAGGAGGCTTGTTAAGAAGCCTGATGGAAAATTTGTGCTCTGTTACTGATGCTGGGTAAAAGGAGGGCTCTTAAATACTGACTTCCTTTTGCAGATAGTGAAGGAGGTACAGGCAAGTGCTGCTGGTCAGGTGGATGCTAAAGATGGGCATTTAATGGAAGACTGCTGAACTGACAAGACTGGAGCTTTCTAGAGGGCTCTGGAGTGGCCAAGTCATGTGGTCTTGATTTGAGTCCATTGAAGGTTTAGTGTTCCTCAAGATTTGACTGCAGGGGAACTAAAATTCCACTGTGTTCTACCCTACTTAAACCACATGTAAATCCTCTGAAGTAATTGTTTTTTAATAGTGATGTTGTCATTGATGTTTATCTAACAGACCCTTTTCCTCTTTTTATCAGTATTACTTTAAAAATTAATAAAAAAAGTGTTGGCAGCAGTTTAGACATCTGGAGAAAAAAAAAAAAACATATATAAGAGCATCCTTATTGTATGGGTGACAACTAAGATTATTTTGGCAATGCTATTTATAGTAAATCTCTTCTCCTTAAAATTGTTTAGTTAATGCAAGCATTGCAAACTGGTGGCCTGATACGTTCCTTCCATTTAAAGAAGGGAAGATAGGATATTTTTTTACAATATTAGTCAAATGAAATCAGATTCACAGACACTACCTCCTACAGCCTGTCTCCTTCTCAACTGGGCATCAGGTGCGTAGTTTAGATGTGACCCTAAAGAGTTGATTGTTTCCTGGTATGATGTGTCAAACATCACAGCAATGAAGGTGTGCAGATTTTACAGGACACAGTTGCAAGGCAGCCGTGCCTATTAAGTGCTCAATCAGTCTTATTCTAAGATACTCCATCAGCGTGAGCACTTTAGATGTCCTTGCAATGTCAGGATAATATTCACTGTGATATCCTGGGAGCATAACTTACCAAAACATTCACAATAACGAAAATACCTTGAAATTATACATGTCAGTGATTCTTGGAAGAGCAGAATCTGTACTTGGCTAAGTAGACAAGCACTGTGCTGCTTTTCTTCCTTCAAAGGAAGTGGTTTTGTACATCCACATCACTTAAAAAGAATAAATAATAATTTTGCATAATTGCCTAAGTATTATTGACAGGACTGGCTAGATGATACACTCTGCCCTTAAATCAGTTGTTTTCACTTGATGGGTAATTTAAATCTCTTACAGGCATAAAACACAAAGCCAGTTTGAAAAAAGCAAGTCACTGAATTTGCTTAGTCTCCACATGAGTAATTTTATTTCACTGAAAATAATACAGCTTTGCTGGAAGCTCATGTTGGAAGTTAGGAGGATATAAGCATAAATTGTTTGAAAAATCTCCCTGCTCTTAACCTTATTTCTTCTCTCTGTTCTCACCATTTCCATATCTAACCATAAACTCATGTGAGCACAATTTTTCACTATTTTAAGTGAAGCAAGGTTTATGAGAAAGGCTAATATCTTTTATTTGCCTAGCTGATATAGCTAGGAGAAAACCAGACAGACTTTTTGACATACAATTCTTCAGATCGTTGGAGATGATCTTGGGTTTCTGAAATCTTGTCTGTTTTCTTCTAAATATGTCGGTTTAATAAAAAGATAGTAAATCTCCCTACATACCTTCTTTGTGTAGATTTTTAGACCATAAAAACATTTTTATTTTAATAACAATAATAATAATAATTGTATATGAATAATGTATACGAGATGAATTATCCTCTTTTTCTTTTTTTTGTAGAATATACTGTCTGAAAGCCAGAGAAAGTACAAACTAACCTCCTTTATTCAATTTCAGTGGAAAAACAATGCAACATGCTACATAGATTCTTACCAAACTCTTTTCTCTAGCTAATGACCAGCCTATTTTCCCTATCTATGGGAGTTTTCAGAATTTAAATAAAATTTAAGTATCCATGCAGAAAAATCCTTAATGGGGTGCCTTATGATCCTCCAGCTGTCCAAAACTGTAAGATTTTATCTCATAAGATTTTATGTCATATTGTACTGTGTCACAAACCAAAACCCTGCCCACAGTCAGCACAGATAGGTTAAAGCTGCAGATGACATTATTTCCAAATGTACTTTTGTTCAGAGTATTCTTAAAATTTCAACTAAAGATGGTAAACAACAGTCAAAGATAACATGCAGCAAGATTCAAAAAATGTCCAGTGCCTCTCAACTAAAAGATGGCCAGATGCAAATCTTGCTCAACTCCACTGACACAGAGTTGTGGCTTAGGGTTTTTTGTTTCTCTCTGAGAACCATGTTTTGGTGTAAATGAGAAGCTACTCCATGTCTCCATCTCTTAGAGGAAGTTCAAAGATAGGAATTAGTAAGTAACCCAGTTAAAAACAGTGATATTACTAAGCTTGTAACTGGACTATCATTATAAAGTAATTATATTAAAAAATTGAGGTGATTATTCAGCTTTAAAGTAAGTTTTCTTCTTGTTGCACATACATGCTGCGAGTATGTGCATGGTATAGGCAAAGTGGAATTAATTTAATAGGAAGCCAAGAACAGCTTCATCTGAAAGGGCTACTGCAGGGGTCATCTTTTTGAGTTGAAGCTGGTGAAGGTGTCTGTATGGGAACAAGAGAGGAGGGGGCAGCTGCTGCTGAGAGGAATAGAGCTCCATGTCCCAAATGCAAAATGCCAGAGACGGAAGTGGATGTTCATCTGGGTGTCAGGGATAGCAGTAAAACGGCTAAATTCTCCCTTTGTCTTAACTGAGTGTGCCAGCCATGCACTTCTGCTCCAGCAGGAGTGCCATGGTGGTTTACACTGATAAGGTAAGGTTTGTAGGAGAAAGTGTATAATTTATTAAACCAGATTGCCTTGATATCTGCTCCCTTGTGCTTTACATTGCCTCCCTTCATGTACAGCATCCTAGTTTGGAAACTCCTAATGTGAAAAAGAAAAAAATGGCATGGAGTGTGATGGCATAACAGAAAACAGGAAAGAAAGTAATTTTTGCAATAATATTTGGATTTTTATAATTGTAAGCATATGAGGACTTTGGTTAAATTTTAAGTGGTGTTCTTATGGTCCAAGACAGGAGGGCATTTAGAATTGAAAACAAGACCTTTAAGGAATACAGAAAATGCACTGATAATGTTGGCCTTTGAAACAAGGTAGGCGTTTGACCCTCTTTTTATCCCATTTCAGTCTACCATTTTCCCTCCTTGCAAGAGGTTTGCCAAGGTTTGCTGCAGGTATCTTCCACAGGCTGTTAGTTTTATCATCCGTATTGTTTGTAGAAGAGCAATTGCTTGCATCCTGATGTTACCACGCTGACCATTGTTCTTGTCACAGAAATGCTCTAATCATGAAGTCTCACTAAGAGTGTTTTTAATAAAGAGAATTACTAGTTCTTTGTCTAACAACACTTAGATTATTGACTGTTGTAAAATGGTTGCAGTGGGTCCTAAGCCTCACTGAAGAATGCCAAGTGGTTTTCTTTCTCTGGCTTTTTATCTAATGTGACATTAGTTAACTACCTTTACATGACAATAAGAGTGGCTACCCAAGTGCTATACAATTGCATTTTAAAAGATTCTACTTTTTATGGTGACTGCTGAAATAAATCTCTTACAGGCAGATGCATAAATATACTTCGCTTTATTTGCCAAAGACTTTTTGTGATGGCAAGGTTAAAGTAGTGTGAGCACCTTCCTGGTGCTTGCTGAGATGAGACTTGATGTGTTATGGGTGAGCCCAGTGTGCTTTACCTTCCTCCTGTTGCCTCCTCAAGCTTGCCATGGTAATTTTTCTTTTTCCTTATACCTAGACAAAATAAAGTAGTCATCTCAATGGCAGAGAAAGTGTCATTAAAATAAACATGGTTATGACCAATATAGTATCAAAATTCAGTATACCAGGGAATTACAAAGCAGCTGGCTGCTAAACTTGTGTGAACTTCAGGACTTTATGCATCCTTTGAGGGCTCAGATATAAAACAGGATACTTTTCATTCAAAAAGATTCAGCTGGTTGGACTGGCTACTTTTCTGTAAGTAGGATGCTGTAATTGGGACTTAGTTTTAAATGGACAATACCTCCTTAAATTCTATAGGAGATTATTTGCATATTTGTAAGAACTGACTATGCTGTATAACCATATTATTTGGGGACTGACTATATTAATTTGGTGAATCAGCTAGATGGTGATTCAGTTCAGGATCACTGTTAATCCACTGATTTTTATTGATTCCATTTCAATTTCAACCTTGTCCTGTATAATCTAATTTCAGTTTTGTAAAAGTTTACAGTAGAGAACTGTAGCAATATATTAGATCTTAAGTTTTCTCCTTTTTCACCTCTTAAAAAAAGCCTGTGAAAAACAGACAGAACCAGTTATTCTTGCAACATAGCAGCTTGAATTAAAGCTTCAAGTATCTAAACAAATGAGACAAGGAATCTGAGGGCCACTTCAATTTTTGTCAAAGGATGTATAATTTGGTATACCTGGGTTATCAGATCAAGGTTTTACTGTCCAAATCAAATGTTGCAGAAAATGCCTTCCATGGCCCCAGAGCTAAATCAGAAAAGTTTAAGCTGTTAGGAATTTATAAGGGTTTTGAAGGGATGTAAATCAGGTTTAAAAAACTTATTTCCAACTGTAATTATTACATAAAAACAAATGATACAGTACTGCACCTAGGCAACAATGCCAAAAATAACAGGGCAGAATAAAGCATGCAGAAGAGAATGACACATAAGAGATAAGTAGTCATAATTTGTTTGCAGGCTTTGTTTCATGATTCTGTAACATATTTATCAGGAAAAAGCAGAGGGATTTCAAAGCAACTATTCTGGGCACTCCTCCAGAATTAAGTGCAGCTGTTTATGTCTTAAAGTCAATTATTTTTCATGTTTGTTCTCTTATCATTCATTATTTGTAGATGCCACAAAACAATCCATGAAGAGCTGACAGAACAAACATTATTCCCTGTAGATTATTTTAAATATTCATTGTATGCTGAAAGTTTGTATAAAGTAGTTCTGTGAACTCAGCAGTACTGAAGGTGGAGAGGGCAGCAATGTGTGAATTTAAAGCCTTTTGGAGCTATTAAAAATCAAAGTCTTATTTATTTTTAAAATTGCTTGGTTTATGTTTTCCCTTTCCTTCTGGCACTTGTTACTGTTGGGATGAATCTATCAAAATATGGGCTGAGTCAGTGTGAACCTATTGCACTGTGATCCTTTTCAAATTAATATTTCAAACAAGAATTTATCTCTGTCACTGTGATGGTACAAATACCTTTGTTCATCTGACGCTGGCTTGCCTGCTGCTGGATCCTCATCTTGAGAATTTCAGTAGTGGCTTAATTATTAATAGAGGGCAGATATGATCCTTAACTACGCTGAAAGAGTTTCAAAGAAGAATGCTCACAGCAATCATTATGGTTTTCAATTTAGTACTGTGAGCTTTGGGTAGCCTGAGTAAAAGCCCGAGTAATTCACATTTTTACAAACATTAATCTCAGAAAGTTGTTAGATTTATTGCTTGAAATATGTATAAGAATAGCTCAGATGCATCCCCATGAGTCCATCCCAGTTAAATAGAATGTATCAGCCAAAAACATTTCAGGTGCCACTAGATGATGAGTCTGTATTGCAGCAGTACTTCTCCCTTCAATAGCTAGAACACAATTTTCAAGACTGGTATATCAAACCCTCCATATAGGATCTTGTAGGACTGACTGACTGAAAGATGCACGTGACAGAAACCCTCTGTTTTGTTTCCTTCTTCCTCTACTTCTGTAAAAGCAGAGAGAAACAGGGGGAATAAACAGTCTATTTGTGCCTGTTAAAACTTATCATTCTTTGTACTAGAAGAGAGAAGAAATATATAGACACAAGGGCCAGAGCCACTAGTGGGACAAGAACAGCTGTGGCATTGTACAAGAAAATAAGAGGAGAGGGTAGTACAAGAATAAAACCAAATAAATTCATAGGGAGAGAAAGAAAAGATGTCCTGTAACAGAGAAACATGTGTAAGAGACAAGGGGGACAGCAGGGAAAGACCTACAAAAGGCCTGTTTTCTACTCGACTGCCCTTGTTTTGGATGCAGACTGCTTTCATACAATAAGATGCTGGCATTTAGAAATAGAGTTCAATAGGACTTCAAGGCAGCTCGTGTTTGAAAAGCTTTACCATGAGCCCAGCCCTTCTTTCCTATTCTGATTTTGAATATGCTAATGGAGAGTCTGATCTTGCTTTTCATGTGGGTATGGGGCAAGCAGAAAATTTTTCTGGAGTAATCAGTTCATCAGTAGAACTGAAGGTGCCTAATTCAACTTGTATATTCCAGTGTAAACTGGGGAAGATGCAGATGAAATAAAATGAGCGTGAGAGGGGAGTAAGAGACTGGATCCATTGCCCTTGTAGAGGCAAAGAATGGGAGTCAGTGTGCTCTTGCCTATGCATCTCTACTAGTGCATAGACCCAAGTGACTTGCCTTATGATGTGTAATAGATGGACAACTGCTGGTTATATCCACTTGCTTTTGGAATTTTGTTTCTTATTCAAACCCCTTTCTCATGCTTCAAAGCTGTTTGTGATGACATCTTCAACCATAATTGGCCCCACTCTCTTTCCACTGAAATCAAAGACAACTTCAGTTGCATTTACAGTCTTTCCTCTTTATGTCTAATACATGCAGAAGGGAATAACAAGCAATAAAATCACAATAAATCTTTTCTTATTCCATAAAAATCACAAGCCTCCAGTTTGCTCTCTCAATTGTATGGTGCATTAGTTTTCTGATTCTGTTTTTAAGGGAAGTTGGGATTTGCTTTTGAAAGGTTTAGCAAAAGGCTAATTTCCTTGCAAAAAGCTGTGATGAGCCACACAATGGCCCATCACAATGTCTGACACTGACCAAGGGTGTGTTCCTATGGCTCCCAATGCAAACTTTGCCATATCTTGCTACTTCAGACTCTGCTAGATAATATGATATCTAGGATACATACTTTCAAGATGCTTTATTTTGTATCTCTTACTATTAAAGTAGATTAAAAAAAAGGAAATGTAGCAAAATGCTAAATAAGTGCAGATTGCATGTTTTTTAGAGTGTTATTCCGTTAGCCACCAGCATATTCAGCTTTGAAATAAACTGTTGCACAGGGATAGTACCTAGTGTCCATGGGAATTTTCTTGCAATTGGAACTAGCTTACTTGTGTATTGATTAAAATATTATTTAAGACATTTTGAGTTTATGAGTATTTAGAGGATAGTCTAATAATTTAACCACCCAGATTAGTCCTCTGTATCCCTCACAAATTCCAGAAAAGCAATGCCCATAAAATACAAGTCTAAGAAATGTTATTAAAAGCATTGTCTAATATAAAATGCTTGATGCAGCAATATTAGTCTAAGAATGAGTGATTACTCTGTAGGTGAGAGTTTTCATGATCGAAATGAAGAGATGCTGGGAGCTGAAGCTCCTGAAAAGTGATGGGTGGACTGGGTACTTAGATGCCAGCCTGAGTCTGGTATATACCCAGGAATCAGAAATTATGTTGCTAGGTAAAGTCAAGTATTACAATAGCACTCAACCTTTGCAGACCCATGGTTAAACCCACTGGAAAGGATACCATTTATTATAATAGTTCTCATTAAAAATGTGTTTCCACTTTTCACCCTCTATGAACATAAATGTGGATGTAAAAATGCAGCAAATTAGCACACAGTGAAATGTCATTCAAGGCAGAGTCTGTGGGGAGGGCAGTGCTGCTACCTTCTCTCTACCTATAGTATGGAGTTAAATTTGAATCCTGTTTTGATCACATAACTATGAACCTATCATCTTTCATAAATGCTAGTTTTATTTAAAAGCAATGGCTTTTGAGGGGGGGGACACACACACCAAAAAACCCCACCCTCAATTCATCCAACTGTTTGATTGAAACAGTAGCTGTGTTCATGCAGCAGAAACACTGATTTTGTTTTCTGACATGTTGGAAGCACAAAGACTATGGATGTAATTCTGCTTATGCTCTTGGTTCAAATAGGATATAATCCAAATAACTTCTATGGATCAAATTTTAGCCTCAGTCCACTGAAACTAGAGATATTCAGAATGTTAGGAGAGCAATTGCAGGTGTACGATAGAGTAGTGGAGAATTCAACCAAGTAGATCTGTAGAACTATAGAAGAAAATGTAAAAGTGATTAAAATAAGGTTCAGCATGTAACGCAGTGTTCAGCTAAGCTCATCCCATAGTTTCTATACATAATCCTGAGGTCCCAGGCACAAAAGATAATGCACAAAATGCCAATCTTAACTCTGAATTTCTTTGATTTGGCTGGCAAGTGTCATGATGACCTGAACATCACTTAAACTGAAAAGAGATTTTTTTTTTGCGTGTGTGTATGTTAGTCTCCTGTGGCATTATTGTACATTATATATACTATTCTAGATGTAGAGCAATTTATCTATTTTTATAGAGGTGGTAACATTAATTTTAATGTTAACCTTTGGTATGACACAGACTTTGTCTTCATTATTCTGAAGTATTGTTTGAAAAAAACACCACAAATCCATTTATGTTTTCAATTTGCTTTCAACTATTTTTCAACAACTCAGGTCAAGACCTAATTTCTACAGCAATCTTCACTGTATTTTATTGTTCACCAGTGACTTGTACACGATTAAGGAATCCATCAGGAAAATTCTCTTTTTATTCTTTTTACAACATCTCTTTTCCCAATGTCCCACTTGCAGTATTTTATTTTATTTTTTTTAGTGTGGGATCTGGAATACAAGTTGAGGATGAAAAATGAATGCTGTACTTCAGAAACTGGCAGGTTCATTTCAACTACCTCCTTTGTAATTTTGCATTTGTAACACAACACAATATTTCAGTCTTGTACATGCTCAAAAACCCATTCAAATGTTTGCAATATGGTGTCTGCTGGAGTTCTAGCAAGGCTCTATTGTTTGCTTTCAAGCCTAAGAATCCTGCCAAAGATATTCATGCCGGCAAATGTCTGAGTGACCTGATTCACAAATTCATCTTTTCATAAATAAACACTTATTTAAAGAAATATGGTTTTTAATATTAGTATGTCTGCAGAAGCACACATGCATGTGTCTCAAACACAGAAGCCAATCAACTTTTTGAGGCTTAAACTTGAATAATTCTGATACAAGTTTTTTGTGAGTAAGGAAGTAGCTGTCCAAAACAACAGCAAGGACAAACTTGCTGGTGTTTGTTGGAAAAGAGTGTGTACACATGTTCAAAGTGGAGAGCTTTAACTGATATATTTTTTTGATGATGTGAGCAAGCAGGAGTTATCATCTTTAATCTTTGGGTTCCCACTCAATTAAAGATAAAAGAACAGACAACAGGTTGGACTTAGACTGGTGCCCCAATCAGGGTAACTAGGATTGTAAAAGATATTTTCATGGGCTAGAACCCAGCACATAAAGCTCAAGATTCATAGAAATTTATTTGGGGGTAGGTTATCAGAGGCTATGACATGCCATCAAAATAATACTTTTGGTAGTAGCAGTGTTTCCAGAATGCAGGAACCATAATTGCTTGTTAAAGCAATTAATATATTTTGGATTCTATTTGGGAGATTGTTAAATGCTTGTGGGAAAAGGCACACCAATTTTGGCAAATGTGGTAGGCAAAGCAAGGTGGAAACTGTTCTGCACACAGCCAGGAACAAGGCGCAATGATGCCTTAGGAATGATGGGGCTGACTGAGAGTCTTCATCACCCTCGCTCTTCCCAAGCTCCAGGAGGTTTTATATATTTATGACTTCATGGAGTGAGAATCAGTTTTATCAGTCTGTGGAACTGTGGTCTCTTCTTGAGGTCTTGTTACCCAGTGGTCTTCAGCTAGATTCCATCACTTGCATATCTCAAAGGACTTATGTTTCAAACAATGCTTCCAGGCTGATACCTTCTAGAAATTGTGTATAATGCAAAGGAGTTGCTACCAGCACAGCATTTATCAAGGTTAAGATAAAAAATCCCTCCTTGGGATTTCTCTGAGAATACACCAGGTGGTGCCATGGATGTTTGCTGAGACAATGTGTAATTACTTTTCTTGTTCTGCCAGAAAAGCTTTAAAAGGCCACATGAGTTCTACTTTATCACTTGCCCCCTCTTTTCACTCTTGCTACCTGTGACACACTTGGAATCTCTTCTGAAAATGTCTCTGTGCTCAGTGGATGTGACCCCAATTACTCCTTCTTGGTTTTTCTTCTTCTCTTCCCCTCCCTAAATGCTAGTGGATTTTCTTCTTTACGTTTATGTTATGACTAAGAGAAATAACCCCCTGCCCTTCACAATAACTTGATACATGAATCTACAATCTGCCGTCTGATATGGGACATTTTAAGCCATATAGAACTGCCCTGTATCTTGTTGTTTAGCTAATCTGTTAATAGAACTGAGTGGACAAGGTTAAAAAAAAGTCCTTCTCTTAAAGCAACAATAGTTTCATATTTTAAATGAGAAAGTAGTTTCCATTGATTCTGCCCTTATTATTCTGGAGTCTTCAGATTCTGAACATGTCTAAATTAATGCGGGTAAAAGGTTCTTTTGAATAGTTATATGTTTTCCATAGTTGCTCCTTGCCTAACTCATTTTTGGTTGTCATGATGATTTTGTAGGGTCCCTGACCAGTCGGCCCCTGTTCCTGCTCCTATGCAGTGAAATTATAGTCTTCTGCATGAGGATTAATGTTTATAAATACATAAAGGGTGAATGTCAGGATGATGGAGCCAGGCTCTTCTCAGTGATGACCAGTGGTAGGACAAGGGGCAATGGGTACAAGGTGGAGCATAGGAGGTTCCATGTAAACATAAGGAAAAACTTTTTCTCTGTGAGAGTGACAGGACACTGGAACAGGCTGCCCAGAGAGGTTGGGTAGTCTTCTTTTCTGGAGACATTCAAAACCCACCTGGACGCATTCTTGTGTGACCTACTGTAGGTGATCCTGCTCGGGGGTTGGGGTTGGACTAGATGATCTTTCAAGGTCCCTTCCAATCCCTGACATTCTGTGATTCTGTGAGGAGTGTGAATGGCTTGTACCAAAGCAAGCGTTGGTGCAAGTAATGGCAAAGGTCATGAAAAGAAAATATACAGCAAATTGCCCTATGCACGAGGCAAGGGAGGAGGTCATTATAGGGCTGATACTTGGACTGAAGTTACAATTTGTATGTAAAAAATATTTTGTCTGACTCTAGGCTGAAGTTTACAGTCATTCCCTTTAAGTTCTTCACCAGATGGGGTGAAGGTCATGTTCATATCACTGATTACTTCTTGACTGATGATCTAAATGATCAGTTACATGTTTTTAATGTATACTTGTATGCATCCAGCCAACTAGCTGTGACTGTCTCTAATCCAAATGTCATCTATAACAGACTTACCATGTGCAGAATTTTTTTAAGGACAGAATTAACACCAAATTGCAAAGGTATTTAGTAAGCACTGGTTTGGATTATCTTACCTAAATGTTCTAAGTCTCCAAATTGTTCTTCTTAAGAAAGGTATTTAAGTTTCAAGATCATTTAAAACTTCTGATAAATAGCACTCTGTGATAGCAGGAAAGACCTGAAAAGAAGACTGTCAAAGGGTCGTTCACTCAGCAGTCACAAACCATTTAAACATGTTCTCCTATTTCTGTCTCTTTCTGGAACTTTGCATATTTTTGAAAAAGACTTTAAATTTGGAGAGAAAGAAAAAAAAAAAAAAAACAAAACAAAACCAAAAAATCCAAGCCCTTCTTTTGACTATGAATTGCATATTTCTAAGACCAAAATAGCACTCAGCTAGTTGAGTTCTTAATAAACCTGGTAGTCTTTGTGTATGGCCTGAAAATGGCTCTGTAGTGTTTTTTCCTCTGATCTTTTCCCTCTAACTCAGTTTTACAACCTGTTTTCCTTGTGTTATTTATTCTTTTTCCAATCCTGTCCCAGCAATCTCTTCCAAATGGAGCTCAACCCAAGGGCAATTTACTTAGAAATCAAACCTACAGACTCCAGGGGGTTTTTAACATTAGTTTAAATGAGCTCAAACATCCCTAACAAGAAATATTTTGGAATTGCATGTAAGTCTCATGCACTATTTAGACTGGTGACATGGACTAAAATAAGAGTTTTGAGCCACCTTTTGAAAAAGCAGCCCTGTAACCAGGACAGGATTCAGCTACCCTCAGGATATGGGGCAGCAGGAGTCTCTGTCTGCTGCAGTACACAATGCAGATGAATGGGTCTTAGCCCCTTAATGAATCCATGTGTACTTGTAAAAATATAAGCTTATAAGCATATGTTGGCAGAAGAGAAAGGAAGAAGCTATTTGTGTGCTTAGAATTACCTGTGTACATAGCTACTGTGTGTAGCACAGAGAAGTCTGTACTGCATCAGTGGCACAGTACGTTTTCCTTGTATATCCACTCATTTGGCTGACAGCACAAAGTTAAATACAGGAATGGTGTTAGAAAAGGGGAGCTGACAACAGATGAAACAATGAAAAAGAAGGAAGCAACTCTGGAGGTGACACCAATGTCCTTTTGATAACTTGAGATATGATAATGTTTGAATGTGATGTTTAATGAAAAGAGCCATAATATACGCTACATACTTTAACATGGAATATGGAAGTTTGCTAAGAGAGGCAAAGGGAATAGGAGCTGAATTTCTTGTCTCCTATACTGCTAGTATCTTTGTCAGATTGTACAACCAAAACTAGTTCTTCAAGCAGCATTCCTTTTTCAGCACAAGTCCTAGAGCTCACCTGTGTACAGGCAATATCAGTCAGTATTCAGCAGTCTCTGGGACTGATCTGATAATATAGCACAAAAAACTAAGTTGAAAATAGCACCAGGTCATGAAACTCCCTTACCAAGGTGAACTGTACAGCAGGTTTTGGGTTATAAGAACTTAGAGAAGTGAGGTGTTCAGCAGTCCCATGGAGCTGAGGCAACGCCTTCTGTAGCGTGAGTGTGACAGAGAAGCTCTGTTCTAAACTTGGGCAGAAGTGTCTACATACGATTCTTTTAGAAGGGTGTTGCAGGTCCTTACTCCCTGATTTTGTGTATATTTGCACAGATAGTGTGCCTATTTGGAAGGATTATTCTGAATTTCTGGATGAGCTTCTTGTCCCAGGCAGTGATTTTTCTCTGTTAACACCATGTAACAAAGTGAGATGCAACAGTTTCATCCAGAGATCAAATTAATGGCACATGCTACCTGAGATCCCACAGGGGAAATAAGAAGCTGGTGACCCTGTAACTACAGGACACTGCAGAAAAAGCCAAAGTAGAGGTCTCTAAAGTGAAAGGAGCACAATGCAAAGGATCTCAGATGCAGCATCCCATCAGTCCTTGTGTTACAGACATTGTGTGCACTCACAGTAGCAGCAGAGACATTGTCACTGCATATACACAGAGGGGACTCTCTCAAAATGTGACCTTTTCTGTCTTGTCACAGGGAATTTGACTTAGAGGTACTGCTGCAGTTAGGCAGACTCCTTGTTTCTTCTTTTGTGAGTGTTCTTATCAGTTTATATGATCTCAATTTGGTATTTTCACTGGATTCTCTGTTTGCTCACAAGGCCAAGAGAAGAAAGAAGAAAACTTGCCTGTTACACACACACACACACCAGTATGTAGATAAAGCCCCACATTCTTCAATCAGATTTTTAAAATTGGAATTTTGCTGCTGTTATAGTTTAGCCTCAGGCTGGTAATTTGGTGCTTGCTTCAGTCACTGGGGTCTCTAATTGGAAAAAGTACAGAACAGAAAAGAGAGTTAGGAGGGGAGGGGTGGAGGTGGATCACATTTATACCAAATAACCCAGTCCCTCAGCACACAAATTCAACTGAACTTTAAATATCCATTTTTTTTCCCCCTGAAGAGAACAGAAGAGAAGCAAAGAGATTAGGCTCTGATGACAGAGTATCTGGAAAAGTATAAAATCTAATAACACTAACTTTCCATCCAAGCTCTCACACGTGTATCAGAGGAAAATGTCCCTTGCTAAATACGATGAAAGTTCAGTTGGACAGAGTAATTTATTTTGTTTTTAGCACTGCCATTCCCACACATTAATATACTTGTTCTACATGTGCACGTATCTACATAGATGATTGTCCTGCTTTCAGCTGGGATAAAGTTAATTTTCTTCTTAGTAGCCAGAATACTGCTTTTTGTTTTGGATTTAGTATGGGATTTGGTATCAGAAGAATGTTAATAATATACTGATGTTTTCAGTTGTTTCTAAGAAATCAAGGACTTTTCAACTTCCCATGCTTTGCTAGTGTGCAGGTGCACAAGAAGCTGGGAGAGAGCATTGCCAGAGCAACAGATCCAAATTGTCCAATGGGATTTTCCATGTGCTCAGTATATAGATGACAGTTGGCCAGGAAGCATACTCTCTCTTCTGGGATTGCAGTTTCGGGATTTTATCTCCTCGAGGCTCGCTAGCCAGGAACAGGCAGGGCATTGGTCATCAGGTGGTGAGCAATTGCACTGTGCATCACCTATTTGTATATTCTATTATTGTTGTTGTTGTTATTATTATTATTATTATTATTGCAATTATTAAATTGTTTTATCTCAACTGATGAGTCTCCTTAACTTTACCCCTCCAGTCCTGGGGCGGAGGGTGAGCAAGTGGCTGTGTGATGTTTGGCTGCTGGACAGGTTGAAACCGTGACAATGATATATCCCTCGTGTACATAATTCTCAGAGGCTCAGTGCAAAATTTAAAGAATTTTCTGAATTGCTAGTGTGCAGGTGCACAAGAAGCTGGGAGAGAGCATTGCCAGAGCAACAGATCCAAATTGTCCAATGGGATTTTCCATGTGCTCAGTATATAGATGACAGTTGGCCAGGAAGCATACTCTCTCTTCTGGGATTGCAGTTTCGGGATTTTATCTCCTCGAGGCTCGCTAGCCAGGAACAGGCAGGGCATTGGTCATCAGGTGGTGAGCAATTGCACTGTGCATCACCTATTTGTATATTCTATTATTGTTGTTGTTGTTATTATTATTATTATTATTGCAATTATTAAATTGTTTTATCTCAACTGATGAGTCTCCTTAACTTTACCCCTCCAGTCCTGGGGCGGAGGGTGAGCAAGTGGCTGTGTGATGTTTGGCTGCTGGACAGGTTGAAACCGTGACAATGATATATCCCTCGTGTACATAATTCTCAGAGGCTCAGTGCAAAATTTAAAGAATTTTCTGAATTTTGGGACAGTTTTCAAAACTGAAAATGTGCCACACCAATGCCACCTACAAACTTTTTCTCTTGATGGGGCTAGGAATGTGGGTGGACATCACTAGGCTGTAAACTTCTTTGGACGTTATTAGAAAGCTCCAAGGTTTCCTTTCAGCATATGAAAGCTGTCTTGTGGAATAATACACCCTTAGGAGCCCAAAACTATGTGATCAGGACTTCTGGGATGCAAAGACTGAGGGGAATGCTGCATCAATGGTCTCTCACATTGTGCTCTTCAGATGAGAAGCCTCTATGTGGGCTACTTGAGGAGTTGCAGGCAGGCAGCATCTCAGGAGACCTGCTTTGTTGGTCATGTTATTTTAGACCTGAATGCCTCATCTTCCCAATTTTATGAAGATGTTCCATGGTACAGAAGCTGCATCTCTGTGGGTACATATGTATAAATTATACCCCTGTGTCTGCTCTAGTGAGGGGGGAAATTTGTCCCACAGCATTCACTAGTGTAAGTTTAAGAAAATATGTCAGTGAAGTAAATGGTATTTTTATAATATACTGTTGCAAGCAGGTGGCTTTAGAATCCAAGTCTGTTGAATTTCTTGTTATAGGTTTACTTAGAAATTTGTATTAATTGAAAGGAATGCTTTTACTCAGCCAGAAGTTATTGACCACTTTGGCAAAAAATGTGCACTTTACAAAGCTTAAATTACATAATTACTCAAGAAGGACTAGTGCCTCCCGTGGCATCTTTAGTTAGAGAAAAGAGATAGATACATTAATCAGGACTTCTGAGGATGCTGATAATGATAATTCTTTTCTAATGTACTGATATAACTCTCAATTGCTTCATATTAAGCTGAGAAAAAGGGAAGAGTTAGAAGATGGTACACATTTTAATAGAAGCAATAATTCTGCTTGAAGGGTTGTCTGAATGTTGTGCTGGGGAAATGAAACCACTAGATCCCATTTTAAGGAATATAGTTGTG
>NW_010301465.1:16693-51920 GCF_000700745.2 Antrostomus carolinensis
TGTTTTAAAGATGACGTTAGTATTTTTCAATTTATTTTATGGTTTTAAAATGAGGAAAAACCTATAGATGTAATAATTAACTGAGAACTACAAAATATTTTCTTTTTTTGGCTCATACACTATAAGCTTATTAGCCAGTGTGACTCAGCTGCTTTCTGCAGCCCTCAGTTATGTCCATTTACACCAGGTAAAGATCCAGCTCACAATATTTCTTTTCTGCTGATGATTATTTTGTGCTGATGGGCTATTAGCTATTATGGGCTACTCAGCTATCTAACACACACTGCACTCACACCCAGAAGTCTTGCTAAGTGAATAGTAACAAGTAACTGCCTTTGAATTTTCATGAGCTAAGCATCATGGGTCAGATTCCCATTTAGTCTAAGGCACCTCTGGATGCTGTGGCATTATAAAGTGGCCTTATTGTGGATATAAAATAAGCCTAGCCTTTTGAAGAATGACGCCACATGATTTCTCATAGCTCTTTCATTTACCATAAGAACTTTGCAGTCTGATCCCATTTTCCTTTATATTGTTTCCTTTTGGGACATCTAAGTAGTGAAACCTTTAACACAGGCCTGTGGCTAGTAGCCTCCAAACCTCAGAGGAACGTCATGTCTGCCAAATCTCATTAGCATTGTCTCTTAGTAAGCACTATGTCATCAGGTTGTCATTGTTGTTACAAAATCTGAGCCTATTTTAGTGCTGTACCAACTAGTCATGATGTTTAATAAATAATACATTATTGATCAAACTACTAGTTGAGGAGACATGTATAGTTTTTAATTAGTGTCTTCCAGCATTCTCCCCCTAATTAGAAAGGAGTCCAGAGCTCAATTACCATTTATAGAAGGTACTAATTGAAAATACTGTAAAATCCTCAAACTATCATTATTTTCATGCAATTAAAACTCTGTCCAGCTTACAAAATTTGAAGTTATAGGTATGTAAAATCATCACAGGTAATAACTGAAATGTCTTTGGTTGACAACACCCTACTTTGGTATAGAAATATTTGCCTATCCTCATTGTTAGAGTGAAACACTGTACAGAAAAATCTGAAAGGTTTAAGAGTTAATAGGGTTAATATACCAGGCATGTTGTACATAATTCCTTAAGGAAATTCTTCCTCTCCACTATTTCTGGAGTAATGCTGTTGCATACCTTTCACCATTTATAAGGCAGTGTTGTATAATTATTCCGTGAGAACAGAACTCAAGAACTGTTGGCTTCAAATCCCTTGTCTATTCCTAGCAGATTCGGAATCTTGGGGAAAACTCAGTACCTCAGTTTTACCCCAGAAAAAATAAGAATAAGTAATTGGCCCAATTCACAAGGCTTTGCAAAAATTACTTGTTTTTTTTAAAAAAATATTTTTCTATATAAGCTAAGTGTTTTCTAGTAGCATCTACAACAATGCTATAAGCTTGAGTAGAAAAAAAAAAAGGTAGATATTAACAGGATTTGTGTTTCCTAAAACCTGAGATAAAGATTAATTTATTTTTTTTAATATTCCTATATTTTTCTTTTGGGCCACTTTCTACCCCCATGGTGTTTATGTTCTATAAGCATTTACATTATTTTATAGTTATGCCACCTACCTTCCCAAGGTTTCTATGAAACTCTGGTTGAAAAAAAATTGTGCTGCCACTACCTTTCTGTATCTATTTCTGTGACTAAACAGAGGATTTCATTCTTCCGGAATGTTAATCTGCTTAATTTCATAATATTTGCAAAGGTCAAGTTACAGTGTATAGCAAGAAGAACATAGCAAAACCAATTAAAATTACTAGGGCTGTATAGGACAATCAAGCACACCACATATTGCTCAGAAGTCCTCTGTGTGAAGCCAAATCCAATAAATGTCAGTCCAGTCCTTTACACTAAGAGTGCCAGTCACGTAAAAAGAAACAGAACAGATGTTTTATGAGAAATAAAACCAATACAAATAAACTCAAAAGTTATTATAAAAAATTCACACTAAAGAAGTGAAAAAAAAAAAAAGCTTGGGAACTACATTTGGGATTCTGCAAATGTTTTGTCTATATTGGGGATTCAGTGAATGATTTCTAAAGCTAGAGGTAAATAAGTTTTAGTGCTTTGTAAGTCTTTTGAAGCCTTGCCTCTACATCTCTGTGAGGTTATTTTATTTTATTTTAATTATTCTGTTTTTCTCTCCATGTGCTTTGAACTTTGGTTTTCAAAAGACCAAAATGTCTACAAAAGGATGGTGAAATTTAAGAATTTCATCTACGGGTTCTTTTGTTTGTTTTTGTTTAAGTGCTGAGGACTTAACACTTAGCATGTGTTTTGGAAAGCTGACACACCCTTGACTTTTTGGGGACTAGGACTGGCTTTAAAATCTGCTAAAAAAAGCAATTTATGTCAGTTCAGTGCTTATTGTAAACATTTAATGGTTAAAACTGTTATCACTGATGAGAGGCAGGTTCATCAGCTACCTTTCCTTCCTTGTTGACAAGTGTCATCTGTGTGTGCCACAGCCATAGCTGGAGAACCTAGCACAGGTTGAGAACCACTTGAGTATGAGAGTATTACATACTACTTGAGTGTAAGATTTTGTAACTGTTAGATAAATGATGAATGTTTATAGAGACACATCTCCAGTTTCATGCAAGGCAAAACCACCTCTGGATATAGGTATCCTAACCAGATCCAGTCTACAGTGCTGCTGGCTACTTCTGGCCTATGGAGGTTTCTGAAAAAAATAATGGGTCAGTTCAGCAGCTGAGCTGAACAAATTTTTAAAGGAACATTGGATTTGTGCATCTCATTCTTTTTTTACTTTTATCTAAAATAAAAGTAGGAGCCCTAAAGTTTCTGGACTATGTAGACCTTGAGCTTGAACTTTTATACTTGTAAAGACTAGTGCAGAGCAAGCAGCAGTAAAACTCACCGGATAAATTGTCTCAACTCTGACCAGAGAGACCACCCTTTTGGGTAAAAAACTGACTTGTATTCCTTACTCATTTAATCCCTGGCTTTTCTGATGAAAAGGTCGACAAGAGACTCATTCCCACTAGCAGCTAGGCTGAAGCCACACATTCATTTCATATATGCCACTGAACAGATCTGTGATACTAATGATTTTCAGACTCTATGAACTGGAGTTGGATCTGACCCTGTGACCAGGAGGTTAAAGGCTCCAAATCCAATTATCGAACTGCAGAGGTATCAAGTCACGTTTGCTTAAACATGACGTCAGCACTGATGAAAACTGTAGTGAGCCAGGTAGACTAGCAACACGAAGGCGAGTTGCTAGGGTATGCCCATTTCAGACAGTATGTTTCATCTCTTCTTTTCCAGGCACAGTATTCATCATTCTTCAGAAAGGAAGTGTCGAATAGTTGAGAAAGATCCTGTGAATGTAAAATATACAATCCCAAACCTGTCACCTTGCATACGTAAAGTATTTGAAAATACTGGGTGATTCCCAAGTGAAAAATTTACTACAGCACATAGTTTATTCATGGCCTTTCTACAACTGACATTTGATACTCAAGATTTATGCTTAGCAGCTGGTTGATGCCACCTCTTGACAGTCTTCTTTTTTGCTGGTGCTGCTCTTCTGTCATGGTGGAGAGTGACACATGCATGCACACAGGCTAACAGTGGCTGACAAAACATAAATGCACAAGGCAAGAACGTGAACAGTTCTGCTTCTGAGTCGTCCCTGGTGCCCTTCTTCCTCATTCATGTGACTGTATGGTGGCAAAAGTCCAGTTTACATGCAAGGAAGACCTCAGTTGTAGGCAAATTCTGCAACACTGGTGGGCAAGGAGGTGTTTTACTGGAACTAGACTTTGGCTGGCAACAGAGGGGGTTAAATATGGAAAAATAAGAAACACAAAGCAAGACAGAAAAAGGTAGAAGCTTAACAGTAGCAGAACCACTGAACTGATAAATTACTTTAATCTGTCTGAAGGAGATGTCAGAGAAGAACTAGGGTTCAGCCGTATTTTGTACACAGTTAGGATTTTTCTTGAGGATCTACTATAGACCTTGTTATGTTCTTATGATTGTTTGAGGTTTGTGGAGGGAAATTAAAGTCCCCTAAAATCAGCTAGTAAATATGACTTTATGGCTGTTATGACTGAGAGGAAATAGTGTGCAAAATCATACTAGAGAGCCTAGAACTGGAAGCAGTACTCCAGGTGAGGTCTCACCAGTGCCAAGTAGAGAGGAAGGATCACCTCCCTTGACCACCTGACAGTGCTCTTCCAAATGCAGCCAGGATACTGTTGCAAACTTGCTGAGGGTGCACTTTGCCCCATCATCCAGGTCATTAATGAAGATGTTAGACAGTATTGGCTCCTGGGGGTCTTGCTTCCAGCTGGACTTTGATCAACTGATCATAAGCCCCTGGGCCTGGTTGTTCAGCCAGTTTTCACTTGACCTCACAGTATACTTAGGAATTAGAGAGGAATTGGACAAGGGACTGTTGGCTCATGTTACTTCAGAGTTGAAGGTATTCAGAATGCAAAAGCATGTTCCTTTTTTTTTTCTTTAACAAGATGACCTCTCCAAGAGACTATAAAACCAAACAAACAGAAAATTTCTGAGCTCCTCTGAGAAATGTCTAATAAATGACATTGCATTGTTGTTGAACACATTCTCTTTGCTGAGAGATACAACATAAATATCAATAATTATAATTCAACTACTTCTATAAATAGTACTATGTTCAGGTTCTTTTTATAAAATAATTTTACTCTCTGTAGACACAGGAACAATTTATATATGTTTACAATATTACTGACCATTATTCTGAATGAATTAAGGTCTGTTCCTCCTTAGGTGAAAATCATTTGGCTACTTTTTTATCTGGAAAACTATCACGACACCAGCTACTAGTATATATGTTGTGTGAAAAGAAAGAAGGACAAAGGAACATTATGTAGGCACATATGGCACAAAGAGAGGAAAGGTAGAGGCCAGAAAGGAGATACAATAAAAAGGCAATATTTAAAAAACTTTTTTGCTAAGGAGGGTGATTTTTTTTCCCCCTGAACTGCAGGAGCAGTAGGCTCAGGACGTCTCATGTACAACCCTTCTCAGAAGGTCATTCACTGAATGAGCTCTGCTCCATTGGAAGTGTTTATTTCCACTGCCAATGGAGATGAAAGAGTGACAACTGTGGATATAATGTTAAATGAACTTCTTTCAAATTTACATCTTTGTCTAAGTGTAAGTCTCAAATATTTCACTCTGTTCAAGTCTTCAGAGTTGACGCTATTCTTCATATGCATTTATTTGCTTCATGTGTTCTATGATTGCTTAGACCAAGACAAACAGAATCATTCAGATTGGAAAAGGCCTTTAAGATTGTTGAGTCCAACAGTAAAGCTAACACTGGCAAGTCCACCACTAAACCGGCTGCCTAACTGCCACATCTACACATCTTTTAAATACCTGATCTCCCTATGAGTTGAACATGGGCTCTCATAGCAGCAAAATTACAACAACAATTGTATGCACTGCTTGTCAGAATGGAGTGCTGTGTGATAGGAAAAGCTATTGTAAACCAATTAAAGTAAATACATCTGAAATAAACTATCACGCCTTAAGAACTTCAGTGATGGCTCTTTGGAGTGAATCTTACATGTAGAATAACCTATTCTTTCTTAATTTATTCTGTTTGAAAAAACAGAATGCTGTCTTTTGAAAAGGCTCTTTTTTAGACAAACTAGAAGACAAAGCTTAATCCTCTATTAATTATTTCCTAGGCAAAACTGTGACTAGGTATGCATTTGCAGAAGAGAAAGGGATAAATTTCATATATTGTGTGCATGTATATATTTCCCACTGGCATAGATTTCAAAGAAAACAATGAAGAAAAAAAAATATTTGTTTTAAAGAGCTAAATGAGGGTGGAGGCTAGAATGGGAGGTGAACATGTCTGGGCTTGGTTTCTTGTTTTAAGGTTTTAGTGTTAGATACAGCCTAGAGACTCCTGGGGATTATAAAAAATTGAATTTTTGTGATGAAGGATTTTATGTCATTTCTGAAGTATGAAATGTTCTCAACCATTGCTGCAAGCTCAGGCAAGCTTAACATCACCTCCTCAGCATGATTGGCTATTTCATTATGCAATAGAGAAGCAGTGGAATTTGCTTAAGATTTAAAAAGGAAGCTTCATATGCAAGGGGCAATTTACTAGGATTTAAATGTCTCTAAAGAAAAGATTTAAATCTGTATAGGAAAATATAGGTACATTTTCTCTATTACCATTTCTGACTCTTCATGTATACACTGTAAATCTCAAGAGGAACACGTGCAGGACTTCATTCTAGAGAGGTGTACACAGTAGTTTAGTATTTTACTTTTGCCCATGAGGAAAAGTGAAAAGGACACTATTTTCTTCAAAATTAATTGTGCTGAACTAATGACTTCAGTGTTCTTCCAGATCCTAGTGCAAACAGTGAAAATAGCATATTATATTTATTTGTTAGATGCCTTCTCTAAAGTGTAACTTTTAAAAAAAAATCAATAGTGCCAGTGTTCAAATTTTCATCAACAAGTGCCAGCTCTTGTGCCCATTTCCATTTTAACTTGCATGTTTTGGAGAAGTCTCAACAGGTAAGGCAAATTTTAATGAGCAAACTGTTCCTAAGATCCATTAGATCTGCACTGTGTCTGTTCAGGTCACTTCCAATGCATCTTGTTTGCCTAAGCAGTACTGACTACGGCTATCTACAGGCATAGAGAGCAGAAGTATCATAGTCAGTAATAGAGCCTCACAGTTGCTCTAATTTATGCTGGATGGACAGACAAATGCAGAACAAGCCATGGATCAGGGAAGTATATGTTTAGCTTAAAGACACCCTTGTGCTGTTTATCCTTTGCTATCACTTCCACTTCTGTACTGGAAGAGACTGGTCTATATTACCAGTAACGTACGTATTTTGCCTTTACAACACACAGAGAAATACATATTTGAATACCAAATTTCATACTACTACTTTGACTGCAGAGTAAAAACATTCTCCTTTGGCATATAGACTGTATGTGTGTCTTCTGAGGTGAGGTATCCTCCAGACTGAAAAATATAGCCCAGTCTCTCTCTCTTCACCTTTCTTGAGCTTTGGGATACTGAGACCAGAGTATCTGAGCCCTGTTGTTGATTAAGCTGTAAGCTGCTGAGCATGAGTTAGGGGGTCACTGCTGTGCTTTGTGATGAAGTAATTCTGATGAACACATAAAAAACCTTCTTTCATGCCCAGAAATTTATCATAGAATCATAGAATGGTTTGGGTTGGAAGGGACCTTAAAGATCCCCTAGTTGCACCCCCCCTGCCGTGAGCAGAGACACCTTCCACTAGACCAGGTTGCTCAAAGCCTCATCCAACCTGGCCTTAAACACTTCCAGGGAGGAGCAGCCACAGCTTCTCTGGGCAACCTGTTCCAGTGTCTGACCACCCTCACAGTGAAGAACTTCTTCCTAAAGTCTAATCTAAACCTACCCTCTTCCAGTTTAAAGCCATTTCCCCTTGTTATATCACTACCTGCCTTTGTAAAAAGTCCCTCCCCAGCTTTTTTTGTAGGCCCCCATCAGGTACTGGGGGCCTAAAAAAAAAAAGTATACAGACTTATATAACGAGATCGTAGTAAAATCCACACCTCCTTTGGTGTGAAAAATCAACATTGGTTAGGTTAGCAATCCCAAACACAGGTATCTGAAAGTTTAAGACAGGAAAGACTGATCTGTTTGATTAGATGCACACAGAGAAAGGGATGACTTGAGATGGAAACCGGAATGATTTAAATTGTCTGCAGATGTGGTATCTTTCTGCAGATGGTTGGTGATGCCAGATCCCCAGGTAGGGCAGATGTCACCTGCAGGAACAGCTTTTAGAGACATTGAATCTCTGTCAAGTAAAGGTAGGTGAGTTGTGAGATTAAGATTTGGAACCAAGATTGAGAATGTATCTTTTTTTTTTTGTTAATATAAGAAAATTATTTTAGGGGAAAAAAGGGGGATTTTTTTTTCATATGAAATAAAAACCTTGCACAGGAAGATGGAAAAGGCTACAGAATTAGCGTAGAAGGTTCACTGAGAAATGAATCTGTACCTTTTTTTCTCCCTTTCTCTCCCTCTTTTGTACACCTGGCTGATGAAAAAAGTTTCTTTTACTCTGTATGAACTGCATTTTTTAAGGATGTTAATTAACACTAGTGTTTTGTTGCTATTTCACAGGTTACTTAATCAATTAGCTGTATTTACAAAGCACTTTTAAGGACTAATTACTGCCAAATAATAAGTGGGTTTCTTTTATTAACTGTCAGAAATGGAGGATGCCAAGAGGATAAGAGCCTTGTGTCAGAGCTTAGCAGGCAGCCTCTGATCCTCTCTCCCATTCTCATCCAACAAGAACAACCAGGTCAGAGTCCTGACACAGCAGCAGGTTTTGTGTAAAGCAGGGCAGTTACACACATAATAACTGTTAGGTTTTGCGTTTGGAGGTGTGCTTTTCTTTGTCTGTGTTGACTCGGGTTTTGGGTAGGTTAGATGAGACAGTCTATTCATATTTCTGGGAGCACATGGTTCAGATACTTAAGCCTGTGATCAGTCGTGTGTCTGATCTGCTGTGGGATCAGCACTCTTGCTAGTGAAGCGGTGGAGCAATGCTCATGTGCTGGTACTGTTGCCCAAGGTGGTGGAGCAATGCTCATGTGCTGGTACTGTTGCCCAAGTGGGCAAACATGAGGATTTCTAAGAGGCTCAGAGTAAGTACATTATTCCTTGTTCCTTCCACTCAATGCTGCTGTTCACCACCTGTAGTGGTGACAGACCACAAGAAGCGTATTTGACAGGCTCCAGTTACACTCCATTTTCCTTTCTGAGAAAGGACAATAGAGTTTCACAGTGCATTAAATGCAAACTGATGGACATTGGAGAAGGAGGTATTCTTTGTTTAGGTACTAATATTAACACTTCATGGTGTCTGACATGAATGATTTCTGGACAGTCAGGCTATTGAACCATCATCAAAAGTGTTAGAAGCAGAGGTATAAAGAGAGTACTGGTGAAAATAATGGAGAATTGCATGTCAGTTTGTAGCTAAGAGAGGAAAGAAAACCGGGAGACATTTATTCTACTCTTGGTTGAATAATATTTGGCTTCTTCATATTAAGCTCATAGAGTGTCTTTTTTGAAAGGAATGAAGTAGAAAGCTCCTAAGGATGTACATGGTAGGTGTCTTTGTAATATAAATCAAGCAGCTACAAAGAGAAACATTTCAGATCTCAAGAGAGAAGGATGCTGTTATTGTCAGCAGTTCCATACTGTGAAGAGCACACAATGATTCACCAAAAGAGATATGTTCTTAAACACTTCCCTGAATAGAAATTAAATCATTAAATTAAGGCCTAAAGATCTGATCCTATCTTTGGTAGATACAACAGCAGAAAGCTGAGTAGTGGTTACAGTCCTAAGTAGTTGTATTGACTTCAGTGGGATTCTGGGAGATTTCTCTCTAATTTTGTTATAAAAAATTGCAGGACTGGACTCCAAGCATGCTAGAGGGGCAGAATGAAGAGATTATAAATTCCTATTAGTCCCCTATTATTCTGGTGTCACTCACAATGGCATATAGGTTTTGGAGAAATCTTAGAAGTAGGAAAAAGAATTTAAGAGAGTGTATTACAAATCTCCCTTTGTCTTCTGTATCATCTATGTAATATAAAAAAAGGAATATAAGATCAAGGGTGGTACATTTACTTCTCTGCTGAAATATGTTATTTACATGCTTAAGTAAGTCTGTATTTATAGCTCAGGTTTTTAACCTTAACATGCAATTTCTTTGTTTTTGTGAGAGTTAGTAGGAAGATTAACATCTCTTAGATGCATTTACTGTGCTTGTTAGCCTATTACCTCTTCTAAGACATAAAGGAATAAAAGCATAGAATAATATGAAAAGAGCAATGCACCTTGTGGTGGAAATTAAGGTCATGGGTTTACATGTCGATACAGTAAGGTTACTGAAGAACTATTATAGTAGTATAAAAACTCTAACAGACAGGTAGTGGACTAATTGCTGTGATCTATTACATCCCTTCACACTATCCCAGCAGCACCAAAGAGCAAGTAACTTTACAGAAACACCCGGGGTATCTTTTGAATGCTTGTTTTTTCCTATCCCCTAGACCTTCATAGTCTTCAATACAGTGACTACATACAGTTATCCCCAGATATCTGACTGGCATACGAGGGTTTTAGACAGCAGTAATTTTGAGCGACTGCACACCTTCTCTAAGCTTACCTTATGGTCTCATTTCAGAAAATCATATCCAGATATAAAAACTGGACAATTTACTTCTGGAAACTTCTCATTTCAGTAGTTTTACTCTTTCGGGTGTGGAAGTACTACTTCAATTCCAGAAGCCTCTGTTCTTCTATTCATTAATAGTGTGCCTGAGGGTGCTGCCTGCTACATGAATATGAACTCAGTTTCTGTTAATGGATATTGTGCATGCCAGACAGTAATCATTTAGCAAAAAAGTGGTAACTTGAAAAGTCAGTGTTTCTGAGATTGCCTAGCTGAGCGTAAAACCAATACTTGTTTCATCTAATTGTCCTCTTAAAGAGCCATAGATTCCCATTTTCATGGAATCCATGCATGCCAGATTTCAGCCTAAAACACACTTTTACGTACAGGTTACAAAGCCTTAGAGACAGACTCTCATTGACTATAACAGTGTGAATTGTGCTCGTCTTGGATTTAAGTGCTGCTATTTATAAAAGTCTTGGCACTAGA
Organism: Antrostomus carolinensis; assembly: GCF_000700745.2. Classification (NCBI taxonomy): domain Eukaryota; kingdom Metazoa; phylum Chordata; class Aves; order Caprimulgiformes; family Caprimulgidae; genus Antrostomus; species Antrostomus carolinensis. The sequence goes on from NW_010301465.1 coordinate 27,469, forward strand.
TGCATCCTTCCATTAAGACAGATGTGAAGCAAAAGTCGATGAATGGATCAGAGAGGGTGTAAAGAATCAGTCCTGCAGGCTTATGAGAAGCTGGATATGAGGAAATGTGCAAGAAACGCTTGCATTGAAACTCGGTTGTTTGTTACAGGAACTTTGAAAGTCCATAAAAACAAGATTGATATTTGATCTACTTTTGAATCAGTTTGTGATGGTATCATACAATACCTTTGCTGAGTAGAATTTCAAAATCCTTATTCAGTGTCTTGGATATGACCCACATATTAATCAAGATTTTATAATGCCCCTGGAAAATGAATATTTAGAAGTCTCTTTGTTTCTTTGGAGGGAAAAGGGGTTTTATACATTTTCAAGTGCCGGTAATCTTTTTTTTCTCCTCTCTCTCTTTTTTTTTTTCCTTATGATGATAATGACCACGGTGACTTCTGACAGATACATTCCCAGCAGTTTTTCTTTTCATTTTCTAACTAGAAAAATGAAGCTATTACCTTACAGTAGAAAAGGGATCTTTCCCTGAATCCTGTTGACAAGAGTTCAAAATATTTTAAAGCCCTGAATGCTTTTAATGATAAAAACTGTCTGTAACAGACACTGTTGTGGAAGATGTCTCAACTGAGCATCATCCAGTGGAAAAATATTTGTATATTTGTTAGGTTTTGCAACTTATGCTTTTGACCCTCCTCAGAGATGTTCTGTAATGTCTAGCATTTGAGTCCTCTCTCATTTGTTTGTACAAATGTCCCTCCTTGGAATTCATTCAGTTAGTTTTTTAATATGGCAACAGTGAAGAGAAAAATCTTTTTTCATATGTCAGGGGATAATGTGGTAGGAACAGTACCTGAAATTGCTCTTTAACACATTGACTTTAAAAGCAGTGTCAACTTGACTAACAAGTAAATATAGAGTGGATGATGTAAAAAAATTAAATATTTTGAATATTCAGTATAGTTCTCTCTGCATTCCATATGGTTAGCATTTACCTGTCACTGTTTGAATTCAAATGCAACAAAAACATAAGGAAGCCAAATGGCATCCTGAGATCAAATGAATAAAGATGGGCTAGCTGGTGACAACTGGCTTATACCTAATCATAAGGCATTTTATTCAGAAAAGAGAGGGGAAAAAATCAAGACACTTGGTCCTTATAAAATTTGAATGACATATGTTTCCAAAAGACACAGAACTTAATACTTCACTTTCATAGTAAGCAATCAAACTTTGATTTGTGCTCAGAGAAAACTGTAATTCATTGTTAATAGCCAGTGCTTACTATTAGATACCACAGAATAACCAGGGCTAACTCCTATTTCAAAGAACTGTAGGTAAACCCAATTGTTCTCTAAAAAAAAAAAAAAAAGCTTATTATCCTGCTCTAATGCAGTACTTTTGAGGACAGTACATAGTTGATTGTTTCTGTCTCTAAATATAAAAATTTTTATTATTGTTTAGAATTGCAATTCCCTGTTTTCTTTGGTTTGTTTCTTCTCAAAGTAGCTTGATAAGAAACATTAAACTTTGGATCCTGATTTCGTTTCAATAGAAAGCCAAAGACCTACCTTGGGAAGAGGTTAATTAATTGTTTACGTCATCGACTCACTGGAAAATAATACGGTTTCTGATAACCTTGTCTTTGATAAAAAACAATTCTCCGTTACTATAGGTAGGAAAACCAGCACTATCTTGCCATTTAAAGCCTAGGTGATTTCACTTTATCTGCTTATAGTTGTTTCTACTAAGGTTGCATTAAAACTGTAAACTTTCAAACTGTTGTTATTTTTGTTCCAACATAAATAGCAGCATTAATAGAAGCGCCTCATTTTGCATGATCACCTGGTTACTGGCAATCTGCATCTTGGAAACCTTGTATTCTGAACAGCCCTAATTAACAGCAAAATGGAGATGGAAATTAATTGGCATCAAACTAGGTGGAGAATAGAACTCAGAGAATAAAACTGTGTTGCAGTCTGGTTCCTGACTCACAAATCTGTTTGCACAGCAAATATTTCTTTCTTGCCTAGATTACAATAAAGTTTCCACCCACAGGGTTGGATTTTTCCTACCTTTATTTTTTAGAACTTTTTACTAACTTTTTTTATATTTAGTAACTTTAAGCATAGAAAATAATGTTTTATGTATTTGATTAAACAGTTAATATTATAGTCATAACAGGAAAACTGACTGCAGACTAATTTTATTTCTTTAAGTTCTTTTTGGTAGGTACAATACTATTTTGGATGGAAATCATATCTGTGAGATAAAGTTCAGACCAAAACGCTGTGATGATTTTAGCTGTTGATTATTTATCTAAAAGCAGTGAAGATTAATCTTTACTGTTTACTGAGGCCAAAGATTTATCATGGAAGTTATGTTAATTGGCTCAAACTATTTTCTTGAGACATCTAGGATCTTATTTTCTAACAAACACTTGAGAGGCACAGAAATTTGTGGTTTGACATCTGTCTATTTCAAGTATAATTTGCACAGACTTGGTTTGTAGCATTTAGATTGAGCTGTGGTCTAACATCAGGCCCTAAATGAATATTTGCAGTTGAAAGAGCAAGGGTCTGAGATTTAGGTGTTACTTTGAGTGAGTGTTCCTCAAATCTAAATCGGTTTATGTTTGCTGGCTTTAGACATTTTTCAGATCCATCCATTCTCTAGTCATTTTGGTTGCTTATTGTCACTTCTGATGTAACCCACTAACCCTGCTCTCTTCACTGCAAAAATTTATAGTTAAGAGACTGGCATAATTTCATTCAAAAGGAATTTTAATAAAATTCCTAAAGTGCAACATTTCTTTCCCGCTTCATTTAAAAACCTAATCCTTTTGGTTTTCTTTATGCAATCACAACTTGAAATTTAGTAGGAAATGGAACTATTGGGAAATTAGTTATAAAGATGGCAGTCTAATACAATCTTGGTTTAAAATTTATGTTATTTCAAGTGATTAAGCAGAGTTTTAGCATTGCCTGGAGTGCTTCATTCATGGGGAATGATTGAGGAAGTAATTACAGTGAGCTACTTCTTTGACAGTGTCTGCAAACACTAGGATTGTGCTCCCAGATTAAAATTACATTTCTATCTTAGAAATTATTACCATTTTAGAAGAAAAAAGCTATAGATTGTAGGGAGGAAATACTACAAGCTAATCCACATTTAGTATAATTTTATCCATGTTTAAAAAAATTATAGCTATTTATGTATAGTTGCAAGAGACATCTCAACATATTTTCTCAATGTACTTCAACAGAGCTATTAGGCTATAGCACAATCCCACCTGTTGTAAGAAAGGAGTTACTCATCTGAAAACTATTTTTAAGAAGTTTCTCAGTTTTTGTAGTCTGTATCATCATCATTAGAAAGCACAAATTCCTTGAAGAAGAGTCTACTTTTGGGCAGAAGAATGGAGAGAGAGAGACAAGGTTATTGGAAATTGAAAGAAGCAATCCACAAAAATTCTGTAACTTTATCTTCTTCTGCTCACCTGAGCACTGTGAGATATTCACTTTTATTTTTTATCGGGGCAGAGCTAGTACTGATGACAGTAAGACTCAGCAGTAATCACCGTTTATTTGAATACAGGGATTATTCAGGGCATGAGAGCAGAGGGATTTAGCAGGGAAATTGGTGTTCCTCTGCCAGGTTGGTTTGGTGCAGTCATACACTTGCATAAGAAATAAATATTACTTCATTAATCAAACCATAAGCAAGCATTTTTGGATGTAATTCTTGCTTTTACATCAGTAATGTCCAAACTTATCTTTATGTGGGCAAAATGGATATTCCAAAGAGAGAAATAACCAAATAAAAACAAAACAACCTTCTGGGATGCTGAATCATCCAGATTTGCTTTAACTGATGAAATCATCCCTTCCCTGAGCACTAGAACTCTGCTCTCTTACTGTGTAAATGTTGGATGTAGCCAGGCACCATAATGCAACAATGGGCCATTAAATAAGGCACTTCTAAAAAGGTCATTTTTTTCCAAATCACTATGCTTTCACTGTGGAGAAAATTAATTATAATAAATATAGTGGCCATAAATTTGTTTTTATAACCCCGTGTCTTCAATCTAGAATAAATTAGTCATCATCATAACAAGCTATGATATTAAGATTTATGGTCTAACTTTATCCCCAGTGTTATTTCAGTGTTACACCAAGAGTGACTTTGATCTAAATGTCTATTCTGAGTTATAGAAGGTGGGGAGATGCCTTCTTCTTTTCCATTATTAATAGCACTGTATTGCTTCCACCTAGAGAAAAATCTGTCTTTTTACTGTAGATGCTCTTATTCTTTCACCATTCTTTCCACTGTGCTTGTGAACTTTCCTACTATGCCATGTCATTTTGCCTTTAAGGTGAGGGCCCTATGATAAAAAAATCACATCCCTGAGCTTTCTCTACAAAGTAGTTCAGAAGTAGAAGTTTGAGGTGCACTGGTGGACCATAGATAGTTGAATTCTTCCTACCTGTCACCTGAAAGAACCTTGGTAGACTCAGTAATTCAGTACTTGTTTGACAGAAGTCTTTGTCCCCTTTTGTAGTATCAAAAAAGCTTTTACTGATCTTCAGGTCTTTCTGCACACATGTACAGGAAGGTAATGAGTGGTTCAGATAGTGGTAAGTAAGACTCAACTTTTTTTCAAAATGGATCATGCTGGCTATAGAATCTGCTGTCCTCAGTGAGGAAAAGGATTTACTTTGTATTCCCACTGCCTTCTTCTAAGTGCATCTGGTTAGAAAGTGGTATTTCCTATGAACATTTTCAAGAAGGATTGTTTTCTTTCATTGTTTTATATTAAAAAAAATGTAGTTTCTTAAACCAAGTATTTTTTTTAATTGGAAATTTTCTTACAAAACAGAGTTACTATGAAGTTTTTCTTGTCCCTAAAGAGGTTTGAATCTCTGCTTCTAAAGTATCTGCTTTAATCTGGATTGGTATAGATCTGAAAAGCAAAATGATGATAGGACAAAATTGCATTTGTACTATTATTATCAATTATACAATGCTAGCTGTCAATTTTGAACAATGGAAAAGAACTTATGGTAATCTATCTGTAACAGCTCTAAGAAAAAGAAATTGGGTAGTTAAGAATACTGTGTGAAACTGCTCTATAACAATAGTATGACTGCTTTGAAGTGATTACAGTGAACCGCAGGAAAATTATTCCCTTTTAGGTTTCATAATTCGGGTATTACAGTAAGTGTTGATATTACAGAACCATCTTAAATACTTCTTTTTTTTTTTTTTTTTGCTAATATCCAGATTTTCTGTATGTATTCGACTTCTCAGCAAAGATTCAGTAGTGCTAAACATGCTTTTAATAATTAACGCATGATTACACCAAAGAAAAACTGTATAGATTTATAGGACTCTTTATTCTGACTTTATGGAAATATGGAGATGATTTATTTTTTTCCTTCCTTTGAAACCATGTGGAGGAATAGGAGGAGAATTTTTGTTTCATAACTCATTTAGCCCAGCCTACACTACATGCCCAAATCAGCTCTAGCTGAGCATTTTGCTTAACACTTTTACTCTTCTTTCATGATTTTCCTGGGACCTTTGCCACCATGTTGATTAATATGTCAAACCAAATGTTGTGAGTGAGACTTTTGCTACTGCAATGTGAGACATACTGGCACAAGTTGCAGAAATGAACTTTAAAGTTCAGATTGTTTATTAGCTTTTTTTGTGGAAGTGAAATAGCAAGACGTCATGGTGAGAAAGAGACTCATTTGATAAAATTATCCTTCAACCAATGCTGAGCAAAAAGCAGACCCACAATGAGAACTATTGCTAATATGAATGTTAAGCCTAGCACTGTAAATCACATAGAAGAAAATCCAATGGGAAGAAGACTCTAATGTACAGGATTGGAGTTAAAGTCTTTTAATTAAATTTAAAGATTTTCTTCCTCATGGGAAAGGATATAATTAGCTTTTTTCTGACAACTGTTTGACCTGCAGATGCTTGCATCAGCAGACAGAAGAGTGCACTGAGAAGTACTAGTAGATTATAATTATGAGATTTTGGGAACCATTAATTATTTATGTGACATCTTGTTTTCTAACTGCTGGGATAATGACAGTAAAGAAGTATCAGTATCTTACGTAATAATAAAGACATGTTTTAAATTGGTGGTCAGAATCTGGGTCTGGCTTGAGTAAAGCAGCTGCCAAATGTTCAGTCCACTGTTGCCGTCCTTGCAACTGGTACCAACTGTACTCCAAATTAGAAAGCAGCCACAATGAATATTATGAAGTAATGTAGTGAAGCTTTGTCTGCATTAACTCTAAGGTGATCCTAATTAAATGGATATGGACAATGCATAACCCTTTATGCCTCTTCTAACTTCAGTGAAGTTAAATCAGAAGCCATTTTGATCCCTGAGTTTTGGGCACCCACGTCACATTCTATCTCTGTCTAGTTCACCAAGTAAGCCTGTTATGTCATTTGAAATTGACATTCAATACACTACATGCCAGTCTCTTCAGTCTCTTTGTACTGTAGAGGCAGCAACAGCTAGTGATGTAGACACACGTAAGAGCTAGATCCCCAATTGGTGCATGTACCGTAAAGCCAGCAGAGAACAGAGAGAAACTAGGTACATGTCCCTCAGCATCACACAACAGAGTGTTCTCCTTTTTGTGAATCAGAGATTTGCTACCAACCCATTAATTTGTATATTTCTTCATTCGTATCCCTGTCTTAGTAGGTATCAGTAGCCCTTTGGCCCCCATCATAACTGCAGGGCTCATTTATTCATCCAGTGTGGAGGGGAAAAATCCCAAAGCTATTCTGAATTATTCTTGCAGGAAGTACTGTGCAGTAGTGGAAAGCATTACAGAGATTTTGCTCTATATAAATGAAAACTGTGTTTCACAATCTCTGAGCTACTCATTTTAGAGACACAAGAAAGTACAGTACACTCAGAGAATGCCAAAAGGAGATGTATTCCAATGCAGGATATCTTCCAAGAAATCAGGTTATTAATGTAGCAGAGGTTGCTGTTGATTCCTGTGTATGTTGGAAATGCTTTGAAATGAGCTAGATTTAAACAGATACACTAATGGTTTTATTCTAAGTGCTTGAAAAAGGAGGTGGTTTGTTTACTGAATAAATTTGCAGCTACTGTCATTTTAATCCTGAAAAATTGGTTTGGGAAAGACACCTGGCCCTTCCAATGTGCAGATATAAAAAGTGAAGAAGCAATTACAAACACCTTCTCCTTTCAGAAGGGATAATCTAAAATTGGAACTTCTTTTTGAAAGGCTTCTGAAGGCAGAAGCTTTACAAGACAAATTTTTTATCTTGTTTTGTTTTCAAATGCCTGGGTAAGGGTGTTAGAAGTCTTCTCACCGGGATTCCCAATCTGATGAGAGGTTTCAAGCTTTCACAATTAAAGTTTCTCTCTATTGCAAAAGAAAAAAAAAAAAAAAAAAAAAAAAAAAAAAAAAAAAGTAGCTGCCATTCAATCTCAAGTATAAAGCTGAAGCAAAACTCTGAAGCTGCACCGAGAGACAACTGCTTAGCTGTTAGAGACACACTTCTCCCAAGACAGAGCTGAGAATTCTACTACCATATTGGTCAGTTTTTGCACAATTGCTGCCTGCTATATCTGCTGCTTGATGGAAGCAGTAACTAGCTGCCAGTGGAAAAAAAATGGAACTTTTCAAGGCTTTTACCTTCCCCTCACTGTTGCCTATCCACAACTTTGGATTTGTATAGAGAAGTCATCCTATGGCTGTACTGTTCTCTAGAAGGGAGAATGTTACAGACAGCCAAAATAGTACTGTTATACCAGAGCTTCCCACAAATTGGTTTGTGGTGTGGAACAATCTACTTCACTCTATTCCTGATACAGCATCCACCCACAGTGCTTTTCTTCTAAAGCGAACAAACAGCTGGAAAACACACTAATGTTATTCTGTTTAAAATTCAAGTTAAATTTAACCAGTTGCCTGTGCTTTCAGACAGCTGCAGATTGAGAAAAATAGGTTACAGTACAGGACTAATGCCGAGTTTGAGGAGAAATTTCAAAAGAAAGCAGGTGTTTATATTTTAAGTGAGTGTTTGTAACAGCTTTCTAATTTTCTGACTCAAATAAAGCCTAGTAGCTGCTGGTACCATGGTAATATGTAACATATAGATCAGCCACTTTGTTGATATAAAACACAGTGTTATTCAGAAAACAGAGTGGCAAAGAAGCTAAATGATTTATCTGAAAACTTATTTCATATCTTCAATGTCATTGGTCTCTTCATCCACTGCACCCTTACTGTTCACAACCACTTCTGGTCAAACTGCACAATTTTGGCTTAAGCAAAATTCCATGCTGTATGGGGTCTGCCAGCATATACACACTGCAGCACCTGTGACTTTCATGTATAGGGTCAAGAAAGGCCCTCTGTCTCATGTAACTTTTTATCAGGACAGTAAAACTATGGGGGATGCAAGAAAAGCCAAGTGGACTCTATATTTTTACACCGGATGCCTGCTCTCTAAAGGGTCTGTGTATCAGCCTCATTTCAGGGCAATGTCTCTTTTTTCAGAGCTAGTGGTGCAACATGTATACTAAACATGTGTGGGCAGTCTATAGGCTTTTTCACTCCATGCTCTACTTACCAATCAGGACATTTGCCAGAGAATTTGCCTTGGTTGCAGAAGGCCAAAGAAAACAGAATAAATCTGAGCAATTCTTCAATTGCCCTGAAGAGAATACTACTCCCAGTGATTTTTAGAAGCCCTGTAAGTTAGTAACTGTATGTGTTAGAATATTTGCTCAGGCCAGAAAACTCCCAAATAGCCAAAGTAGCTACTCATAGTACTAAAGAATCAGAATGAAGACAGAATACTGTGATATATCTAACTTCATTAACTGGAAATAAAAGAAAGAAAAAGAAACAAATTGATGCAATATTTAAATCAGAAAATCACTATGATGACAAATTACAATCTTGTAGCCTGCAAAGTCTGCTGTGGTTGTTATTAAAACTAAACTTATGATCCATGATTATCTAACCATTAAACATAAGTGGGGGCTAAACTGGATATCTGGGTCATGATATTTTGGTGCTGTCTGGACTGAGAAAATTACTCATAAAATTTTATTTCTGCTGCCTCCTTTCTCTGAAGATTATCCCCCTAAGGAGTTTACAGGCATTTAGAAAAATTCCTTCCTCCCCCCATCTGTGCGCTTTTTCTCTTCAGCAATTACACTGTAAGCTTTCTTTAAGTTTAATTTGTAGATCTTTAAAAATGGCTTAAGTAGAATAGCTGTGCCATGGTGAGGTGGCTGACCACAGAGCAATTCTGCATTTCCAGAGAAGTGTCCTTCCTACTTGTGTGTAATTATTCTTGTCCAGGTCAAATTTCCTGGACCTATAGCAGCAATAGTGTAGGTCCCTTCATCAGTCAGGTTGTTTGAATAGATGGGTGTTTTTGCCAGAGTTACATCAGCTGAAATAAAGTTAAGAAAAAGGCATGTTCAACTGAGATAGTAGTTGGCACGTTAGAGTTACATTTTTGAGTGATGTATTATAAATTTTCTGTTGTCAAGAAAACTGCTTACATGGTTTGACTAATGGGATGGATGGTCTGTTTAGGAGAGAAAATAGACACATATGGCAATAGAAAAAAGCTCTTATTTTGTTGGATTACTGCCCACATACCAACAAAATATTGCATATGGCTTTAGTACCAGCCTCAACTGGCTTCCACTGTAACCAACAAGAGTTGAAAATGGTGAAAGTGGTTATGGCAAGAATGGAGCATTACTTACTGAGACCAACAAAGTACATGAATGCTGTGCATTTTACCTTTATTCCTACTTTTAGAATGCGGTGAAGTAGGGTCAATATATGTTCTGTTAATTCATGCATGGCTCCACACCAGTTCATTCCTTTTTAGCGGCTGCTGCTTTTTCTGCTGTTAGCAAATATCTCATTAGCAAAAAACATCCAGAGCTGGCCTTCAGATGGTGAGGTTGCAAATGTAAAACCAAATCCCTCTTCCACTAATGGATGAAAGTGTCATATCAAATACTAATTGCATAATATGAAAGCATTTGCAAGTGGCAGAATGGGTAAATTTTCTAGATAGCTCAGTGGCGTACTGGCCTGCTTAATATAACATGAATATTGGAGAATGATTCCCCCCCACACCGAATCAGGAAAAACATCAGAAATTAGTAACTTGTATTACCTGGCTCAGAGGCAGTGCCAGCTTTTGCTGATCTCAGACTTCTTTTAGTAGGACAAACAGGGAACTGGAGACTGGAGAGGGTTGTCACCAATACAGTTATGTTCTCCTGAAGATTTTTATCTGCTGAGACCTGAGATGGATTGACAATGACTCCCTCCACAGGTCACTTAACAACAGAGTAACAATTGTCAGCCAGAGCTAACCTGAGTAGCTCTAAGCAGGTGGCTTGGAGGATGAAGTATCTGCCTATGTTATATTACACCCTTAAACCGTACAGATTTGTTCTCCAATTTCTGTATAGCAATCATCCAAATTACTGAGCAAAAGGTTTTGTGAAGAATGTGCAAAGTACAGCCAGGATTCTTTTAAAAATCTAACAGTCAATAAAGTATTCATGCTTTCTGGAAATAAGTTGGGCCTCTATATATCATTGATCCTTTATTAATGATTTCATTTTAAATACTGCTATCCTGATTCACAAAGGAAGCATTTTCCATTTTCCATCGCTCTTCTGTTAAATACCCAAAGGGAGAATTTTCTGCTTACAGAAAAAGTAATTTCACAGATGACCACAATTGCTGAAGGCCAGATTCAGAAAATTATAATCTTCTCCCCTTTTTCTCCAAAAGTTCCTGTCCTTTTTCATTAGCCACACACATAAAGATATGAAGCAAGCAGTATGAAACATTGCGATTGAATGTCTTCCACTGATGCCATGTTAATATGTCATTAAACTAATATATTTTACTGACACACAGATATGGTTTTCAGAACAGATCTGGAAACCTGAAAAACTGGATATTTTATTTTAAAAGACTAAAATGTATACATTTCTTATTTTAAAATTTCTTAATTTTCAGAGTGCTTTAAAATCTGACCGAGGCCTTACCATGTTATCACATCACTATAAAGAGCAGGTTGCCAAAAATACGTGTGGAACAGTCGGGCACAGTGATGGTAGTGCTCATGAGAAGTCCAAGCAGAAATGGTACAAAGACTTCATACTCTACATCCTGAAAGCAAGTACTCTATATTGCCTGCAAATGGGTTGTCTACAATATAACTGCAGCATGTACTGCATGTACATGGGCATTACTATGAGGACATACTATCATAGAAACTTAACTTTCTCCTTAAAGTCACCAGGCAACATGTAATCCTACATGAAGACATAACCCAAAATTCAAACACCTTGTGTTAGTCCCTTTGAAGCCTTTCATCTGATGAAAAAGTGGACCAGAGCTACGGTGTATGAACTGACTGTGTTAAATTTCTTTCTAGCGTGGGAATAGTTGCTTTAAGACTCATGTTAAATAGAAATGGTCTCAGAGCAGGCAGTTCATGGTTTATGGGTGTTACTCCTTTCTCACAAACAAATCTCAGTGGACAAGTGTTTGGGGTAGATTTTTTTCTTTTTTCTTTTCTTTTTTTTAGATGAATGGCAGGGGGAGAACCTCTTTTCAAGTGGACAATGGACACCGTCTTGGAGAGAAGAAAGAAAAAAGAGAACTGTAAAGAAAGTTTGAAGTGCTCTGTGCTCCTGAAGGGCTGCCTGCCCTTCCTCTCAGCAGCATATGAGGTGAGTTCTGTTTGAATGATTTTGGCATATCTTTATGCTGAAGAGCTGTGTGTCGCAAAGCAACATTTAGCAGTGTGTAAGCACATGGAAGTTGCCTTTGGTACTTTACATAGCTGGTTCTGCTCTCATCCCAGATTCTGTTAGTAAGATGAAAGTTCCTTCTATGAGTTGATACAGGATCAAGGTGTATACTGAGAATGGTATAGAGATCAGAAGCTGAGATCTTTCAAAGCTAAATGGGCCACAGCAAAGACTACAAGCTAAACAGTGTAGGACTTGATCAAAAAAACATGTAACTGCTCTCTCTCCTTTAAACTATGAACTGTCTTCTCTGTTACAACTGTGGCACTGTTTACTTTCATTTCCAGTGACAAAAAAAATAAAAATCTATTTAAAGTGTTTAAGGGAGTGAATTGCACATTTAAAATAAATGTTTTTCTGTAAGGAGTAGCATAGACTGGTTATAAAAATTAAATTGGTTGAACAGAAAACAGATTGTGAAACAGGAACAAGCTATGCACTCATGAAATTTTATCCAGAGACCTGCAGCCTGATAACATTAATGTAACTTCAAATTTCTGTTCCAGGTTGTCATGAAGTACAAAGAGAATAAAGAGATTATTAGAAGACTTGTTGTCTCACATAGTTGGTCTCGCTACATTTTGTGCTTTGATGCAGTGCCTGTATGATCAGAGAGGACAGACTGAAGCTTGATGTAGCAGCAGGTCTAATTCGACATTACAGGAATTTAAACCAGGAACAAGTCCATTCTAGACAGAACTCTTCAAACATCCAGACCATAGGGTGCCAAGTTTAACATTCCACTTATGAGTGTTAGGAGATGCTCTGTGAAGGCAAGGTCCCAGCACGTTTTGAGACCAAGCAGAGACTGCATTTACTTCTCTTATGATGTGACATCCTTAAAGTTAAGGACCATTTCAACTGTGACACCTTCACATTTCCTTAAACCTTTTCCTTTCTCTAGTAGCAGAAATGTGAGAAAGGGCCTTGAGTACTCTTAAGCTAATTACACAGTAATAATTTGGGGTTGTTCCCAAATCTAAGTCACTAAATCTAGCTTTAGACTTGATAACAACACAAGGAAGGTTCTGGGAAAAACTTCTGGCAGCTCTAATTCAAAGAAACCCTAAAATATGCTGTATTATACGTAGCACTGTAATGGCCCTTTGTAGTCTTAGGGAGCGGGGGAGTATAACGATTATAGAATGGCTGTCTCCTAATTATGATGTGGTGTTCCATAGTAATCATAATTTACATGAACCTGAGGGCTGATACCATAAAATAAGCTTTTATACATCACCATTCATCCTGTATAAATTTTAAAAATCAAATGAGCTTGTAATTCAAATGATGACTGCAACTAATACTACATCAGGTGTTTAATGGTTCAATATATGTGTAAATACACTCACAGAATCACAGAATGTTAGGAATTGGAAGGGACCTCAAAAGATCATCTAGTCCAATCCCCCTGCCGGAGCAGGAACCTAAATAAGATCACATAGAAAGGTGTCCAGGCGAGTTTTGAATGTCTCCAGAGAAGGAGACTCCACAACCTCCCTGGGCAGCCTGTTCCAGTGCTCCATCACCCTCACTGTAAAGAAGTTCCTTCTGAAATTTAAGCGGAACCTCCTGTGTTCCAGCTCACACCCATTGCTCCTTGTCCTATCGTTGGGCATCACTGAGAAGAGCCTGGCTCCATCCTCATGACATTCGCCCCTAACATATTTATAAACATTAATGAGGTCTCCCCTCAGTCTCCTCTTCTCCAAGCTAAAGAGACCCAGCTCCCTCAGCCTTTCCTCATAAGGGAGATGCTCCACTCCCTTAATCATCTTGGTGGCTCTGTGCTGGACTCTCTCAAGCAGTTCCCTGTCCTTTTTGAACTGTGGGGCCCAGAACTGGACACAATATTCCAGATGCGGCAAAACCAGGGCAGAGTAGAGGGGGGGGAGGACCTCTCTCGACCTACTAAACACACCCCTTTTAATACACTCCAGGATGCCATTGGCCTTCCTGCCCACTCAAACCTTGTAAAATAAGTTCAGCAAGTCTTTAACTTCAGATAAGTATTAAAACTCTGTGAACTCAGGATTTAAGCTTTTTAAGCTTAGCACTTAAGTATGCACTTTTTCTGAAATCTCTGTGTTATTTTTTTGTGACAGGGCTTGATATGCAAATCAAAGGCCTATGAAATATTACTGAAAAAATAACTGAAATGTAGCTGCAGATACTGTTCTTTGTTTTGCCTAGTTTATAAACTCTCTGAGGCAGAGGACCATGGTTTTATTCTTTATAAAACATCTGGCACATGTGTTGTGTCCAGTTATGGTTCCTGTGCTCTACTGTCACTTGAGAATGAAAAAATCATCTAAATAATGTAGCTGTTCAGAATTTTTCAATAGAAAAATAGTAAAGCTTTTTTTCCTGGTTTATATGATAGTGTGTATGTTTCTTGCTATTTGGATATGACAATTTTATAGGGGGTATCATTACATATTTAATTGTATCTCTTCTATGGTCAAGATGAAAAACCAAAAAAAATATCAGTTTTTTCTTTATTTTTAATATGACAAAAGGTAATTATGTTCTTACAATGTTAAAATGGGAAATATTTTAATGTAATATTATTCAAGTTGATTCCAAAAAGAAAATTGGCCATTCTAGAGATACAAATTTACAGTATGTATTGTCTTTCAGACAATTATCAAATAAGTAAATTTCAGAGAGATGTTTGACATGAACATTTGTTCATTATAAACTAATTGAGAAACAATTACTTGGTGTTCAAGGAATTAATTTCTTTTTGTTGTTGTTTAAATTCAGCTATTTCTGTCTATAACATAATACATAAGAGGCAATGACCATGGCTTCTTAACTATTTGTGCAAATAAACTACAAAATTAATTGCTGGTTGCTCTGAAATTAAGGAGATGTCAGTGTTTCAATTACATACCTTTATTTTTGGAGGTTTATAAATCAGTTATAAAAGTTCTCTATAAACACAAGACATAAATTAATTAGCAGACACTGTCTTAGCTGACAAGCATGTTTGTTTACATCTTTAATGATCTCAGGAGTCTTAATAATTTAACATCTAAGTGCTTCTTGATCCTTGAAGAATGGACTTGATAAAGTGCAAAGTATTATTAATATTCTTTTTAATTTGTTCATGTTAACAATATATATGCCATGAGGGCTATTTCAGCTAATTGTGTGTGCTAGATCCCACAATATATCTGTTAGGAAATCTCTCATGGAAATTATTAAAGATTCAGTTGAGATCTGGTAATCGTTTACTTTGATAAAAAAAAAAAAATGGCAAGCATCATTTTAAGGAGAAAGATGAACCACTGCCTCCTTGGAGGATGTAAGAATGGGAAGAAAGGATCTCTGTTATATGTGTCATGAATTCAGAAAGCCTAGTTAAAAACATATTCCTATCTTTATAGACAGGTAACTTTATAGATACTTAGGAGATAAATACGTACATATATACACAGATGGAGACAAGACACACACATATATAAATAGTGTCCATAATTTAGACTTGGATTCAAACCACTTAAGGAGGTGTCATTTTCATATCATAACTAAGCTGCTGAATGGGGCTGTTTACTCCCTTTTCCTCCTCTGTGCCTCCAACTGTGTTCCTAGTTATACTGTTAACCTTGGTCTGAGTTTGACGTGATCATTCTTGCTGTGGTATGAGCTGGTTCAGAGAGCTAAAGATGACAGGAAGTTGTTCAGTTTTTGGAAGGCGGGATTCATTTTCTACAGGTTGAGCTACCTGAACCAGCCCACTGTGGGGCCAGACAAGTACTGGAGCAGTCAGATGAACACAAGAGGTGTGAAAGTAGATTAGCTTAGTTCTAATGTCAGATTTTACTGCGGGCTGAGAGTAGTCCCTCTATAATTGCTGGTGGGAACCAGACCCTTCCAAAAAGTAGGCAGGTCTTAGGCTGGTGAAAACACTATTTAAACATAGCCTTCTCGATTTAGTCCCTAAAGTTAGATCATTTTAATCTAGGATAAATGAAATCTTGCTTAAATGAAAATTTTGTATTTTCTTTGGGTTTTTTAGGGTTTAAGTTAAAGAGGAATGCATCCATTTCTCTTGGACTTTAAACCTAAAAATAACATTTAAAATGTTCATCAACTTTTCTGTGAAAGCTATTTAAACATTTGAATAAAAGGAAGAAGATGTATTGTTATTTAGAGCTCCTTGGAGAAACTCCAAGCTTTAATTGCACTTCACTTTCATTTCAGTAAGAAAGAATTTGAATGAAAGTGCCTCTGTCCTGTGGTGCTCTTTCATTCCCCATCTTAGTTCCTGTGTGTGATAATTCCACTGGGCTAGCCCTTGGCTAGCAGCCAACACAGCCATTCACCCACTTCCTTCCCACCCCCAGGGGATAGGGGAGAGGATTGGGAGCAAAGATTAGGAGGCTCGTAGGTTGAGATAAAAACAGTTTAATAATAGAAATAAAAGAAAACTTAAGAAAAAATATTAAAATAGTAGTGATAATGATAACAGTAATAAGATACGCAAATGAGTGATAATCCAGTGCAACTGCTTACCACCTGCTGATAAGTCCGTCCCGTTCCCAGATAATTATCCTGGAGGAGCAACAATCCCAAACCGAAACCATGATCCTGGAAGAGCGAGAGCCTGAGTGAAAACCCGTGCGAATCCCCTCCCCTTTCCGGTCAGCCCCGGATAATCTACTAAATGTGACATGACATGATATGGAATATCTCATTGGCACATCCAAATGCCAGTTCTGGGTTTTGCTATTCACTGTGCTTCTCCCTCCAGTCCTAGTGCAGCTGTGAACCAGACAAACACGGTGTCCTTGAGCTCCAACAGTAACTAATAACATCAGTACTTTTATCAATGATGTTCTCATAACAAGTCTGAACTGAAACCAAAACACAGTTCCTCTAACTACTGAGAAGAAAATTAACTCTATCTTAGCAAAACCAGGACACTGTGAAAACAGTGCACTGGTGCAGCCAAACTGAGCCAGGTGACTTCCTGCTGTTGATTTAGACATCTCTTTTGCCTCCTAGCTGATTTTCTCTTCTTTTAAGAATAAATTTAAAGCACATTTGAAAGTAGCAATATCAATTTTCCTAATTATCTGAGATGTGGTGACTATAAATACCACACTACCTATTACATAAATATATTCAAGAAAGTTCAGTGGATGATATCCAGACAAATAACTTTTTACAGGGAATCCAATGGTTCTCTCTGAGATTACTGGAACAGGTTGCCCAGAGGAGTGGTGGATGCCCCCTGGAAGTGTTTAAGGCCAGGCTGGATGAGGCTTTGAGCAACATGATCTGGTGGAAGGTGTCCCTGCTGATGGCAGTGGGGTTGGAACTAGATGATCTTTAAGGTCCCTTCCAACCCAAACCATTCTATGATTCTATGATTATCAGGCCAGATAACGTGTGTGTACTGGATGTAACATGGTGGTTCTGAGTATGTTGAACCTATTGTTTGTGTACATGCTTAGAAAAATGACTTTGTTTCCTAAGAACTTGCTGAACATGTTCTCTGGAGTCCCTCTGTGCATTGGCTAGCTCTCTGATGTCTCAAGATGCCACAACAGCACCCCCCGAAAAAAAAGTGTTTCTTTTTACTTTCAGAAATCATGACCTGAAGGATAAGACAGTTGTGGAGAAACCCAAGCCTTTTTCTCTTTTATATGGCTAATGTGAGGAGAACTCTTTCTCTATTTACATCTAACCATACTTGCTGAGATCTATGGTAATGCACTTAGCCATCAGCTTTCCCATGGAAACTGTTTTGAGTTTATCTTAATTTATGCAACACTTGATTACTGAGCTCTACTTGTGTTTTGATACAGTGACAGGAGTTCATCAGCTGCGTGAGGAGTGCTAGATGTTCTTTGATGCTGTTCTTCTATTCCCAGGCCTGTTGCTATCAGATTTCCTCTTCCCTCCTACAGATTTCCTCTTCCCTCCTAGGAGATTTTCTACTATTTTCAATGTTTTCTGACATACAAGGTTTCCTGAAATATAACTAGCATTTGTGTGTGCAGATATTCCCCATAATATTTACCATTCTTCTAATTCTAAACTTCTTCTGATGAGACAATCATGTTCATGGGAATGTTCATGGGATGCTGCATATTTAAGACTTACTTTTACTTTACTTAATTTATATATATATATATAAAATAAAAATACTTGCTATTTAAGACTTTTGGGGACAGATTGTTCAACCATTACATAATCCTAGCAAAGTTAATTACTGGTCAAAAAACCAGAAGTGGTTCAATTCCTGTATTTATTTTCCTATGTTCTGTAAAAGTCCAGTGAGAGATCTTGCATCTTTCTGCCTGTTGGTGTGAGGTTGTAGACCTATGTTTCACATGAGTAGTAAAGGAATACAGGGAATATTTCTCATTTCTTTTTAGGGCAGTGTGAAAATAAGCATGGGGATTTACCAAGAAATGGGTAAATTTTCTTGGGACTTTTCTTTGGAGAGGAAGGAGCTATCTATGTTCATGGACCTCTAATGAGCTAGTTTTGTCCAATGCTGGTTGGTTGGTCTGGTTGTTGGTTGTTTTGAGCATCTTATCTGGACACAGTCTGTTGGGATAAGTTTTTGGCATGTTTTCATTGTGAAGAAGATAGAGCCTGCACCATTGACAGGCTGTGGTACTTATGATTATCATGTTGACAATTTTTAGCTTTTAGTTTAGTAGTATTGGTCAAGGTATTCTCACACATGTGAGAAAGTATTGCTGCTATTGGACCTTAAATACTGTGTGTACAGTTCTCAGCTAACCTGCCCAGGAAAATTAAATCTGGTACAAAGAAAGGCTTCAGGGATTTGGAACCCTGCCTTATCAAAGCAAGCTGAAAGCTGAAAGCTTCTTTGGACTAGCAAAACAAAAGCTCAAAGGACTTAGATTGCTCTCCCTGACAGTCATGAAGGTTGAATGTGAATCTCCTCATGAAAATCAATATACATGTCTTTGCATTGAGATGCTGTGAGCCTACAGACTAGCTTAGGTTTATGCATCTCTAAATGTTGTCATTTGCTCATTACAGACTGAAAAAGCCTTCTAAGATGCACCCACACTATCAGATACTTATAGAGATATTAATGTGTTGTCAAATTACAGAATGTCTTCTGTATACCTCACAAAATTCGAACCCAAATATATAAAATCTTAATATATATAGATTAAATAGATGTAGATATATCTGACTTTCATTATGCAGTTGTTTTTTGTGATTTTTTTTTCTAGCTGCTCTACTTACTTCAAAACTGATAATCTCATTCTTGTTCTAACCTTCCTAAAGCTTTCTCACTGTTAAAACTTATTTCTAAAGGAGATGGGTTTGTTTAAATTTTATATAAAAAAAGATTTTTGTTTAACCCAAGTAATATCTAATATTTTCACCACCTGTAAATGAAAGAAATTCATATTTTTACAAAATCTTAATGCAAGACTACAAAGCTGTAGACAACAGTTCTATTATAAGCTATCAACGTATTGTTCAGTTCATCTATATGCAGAACTGGGGCAGTGGTATTCAAGAAGCACATGCGTGGGCTAATTGGATTTTCCATTTTGCATTTTGTTGAATATGTGAAGGCTTAAAAGATTCAGGGTAATAACACTAGCATAATGCTGCATGTACATTATTACCTCTGTCCTGTCAATGACTTAATCCCAGAGTTAATGTCATTTATTTTTCAGATGTGAGAATGACCCTTCATCTATCAAAAATACTAAACTGATTCTTACACTACAATATCGATTGGCAGAACTGGAAGTGTCCTTAAAGATTTTTATTTTTTTTCCAGTATGAAAATTAATGCAAGAAGATCTAGTTAATTCTGGGTAGTGCACAGCTTTTCTCCTGTGACATGCTGTTGGAACAACAGGATGGGTGATGGTATAGAGAATGTTTTTAAAGTTGTATTTTTTGTTAAACTCCTTAGTAGCTGAACTTGGGATTCTGTTGTCAGAGCCCTGATTTGCCTTATCTCTCTCTTTTAATGACTGCAAGTTGTTAAGATGCACAGCACATGCAGAAAAAAAACTAAGTATAAGAAAGAAAAGTAGACTAGGGAAATTAAGGTAGACTGAGAGATTCAGGCACTTATTTCCACTGAAATTCACAATCTGGGGCTTGGACACCAGAATTCACTAGATACCTTTGAAACTTCTTTCCACTTCTTCAGTATTTCCCTTTTTGAAGGTAGTGGAAGGATTGGTACTGGATATCAACATAGCAAAGAATCTTATCCAGCAGTGAAAAATGGATGGAAAAGGGTTAATATGAGAGTAGAGCCACTTATTCTGAGAAGCAATTACAGTAGGGCAAAGAAATTGGTTTTGCCTCTAGCTTTCTCTTACCAAACATTAGACCTGGAGTCTAGAAACAGACTTTCAGTACTTTCTGCAGCTTTTTGTGTCTTGTCTCCCTATTTTCTTTTTCCTCTTTGAAGGGAAGTTGTTTACTAGTAGTATAATCATAGCTTTGTTTTACTGTGGTAAGGCTGTCAAGTGACACACCAGCAAGAGTTCAGAAAAATCCCCAAAAGGCCACCCAGAGCATTTGTGCAAGTAATCAACAGTGATAAATTTAGCATGAAACATTTGGCCATGTAAGCTGCAGACTGAGAACAATGGATTTCTCCAGCTATGATAGTAGGGACTAGCTGCCCCCCTATCCACTAATTATCTGTGAAAATTAAGGTTGGGGGTAGCTAGCAGGATTAATTACCTTGCAACTGCTGAAAATTATGGTGATTTTGAGAAAGTAGCAGTCAAATAAAATGTCTGTACATGTTTGTTTGCCAAAGATAGCACAGCTAATACTTGGCCATGTTTTAAATTTTCAAGCAAAATGTATCCTACCACTTCAGTATTGTCTGAATACTGAACAAGATGAACTAGCAACATGCCTGAGGTAGTAAAAGCCCTCAGGAGACACCCTAAGATGTCAAAGCAACTATCATTTTCCCCACTGATTTTGTGCACTTGTGGTAGGCAGAAGCCATGACATGGAGCTTGGTCTTCTGTCTATGCAGATACTGTAGTCTTCCACAATTTCCTGGAGATATACTAATATGGGGAACAGAGCCAATGGGAGACAAACTGAAAATACTGCGGAGATTTGCTCCTCAGGGCAGGTTTTCTATGAAAGGTGATAATGTGGGCCCACATTCTGTTCTTGTATGTGCTGTTTGAGATCTTGGAAAGAATAGAGATGGTATTAATGGTCTCATTTATTATAAATTTTACTGTATCAGTTTAAACAAAAGCATCGTCATCCTATTTACTGTGTAGAATATGCAACTTCTCCAGAAGATACCTAGCCCTTCTAATTCAGGAAAAGGGAAATATTGGAAACAGAGTGAGAATTGTCCAGGTCTATATGTGCCTTCTCTTTTGTGAAGGCTGCTAGCCTATAGGTCCCTGTCAGTTGGCAGTTTCCAGGTTTTTTTTTCTCCTGGATGTGTATCATCGCACAATTATTCTAACTGCTTTTAGGAAAGATTTGTGCAAAGCATGCTCAGTCCTTTGTTTTATAGATAGTTATTACAAAATGAACATAGCCTCAGATACATAGTAAAAGTATATTTTAAAAAACTTGAAGAAGACAAGAAGACTGCAAATATTCATAGCTCCCTTAGTGATGGTCTTGAAAAAATTCAACAGTTTATCTTTACACTGTACAACCTTTGAGGCAGACATCTTCGTCACATGCAGATCACAGTATATTAGACAGCACACTGAATTCTGCATTAATGACTTCCAAATAGTCCTCCCAACTCACGATATTGCTTGAGCTGTGGGAACAGTTTTCTGTGAGGCTTACTGCCAAATCTTTCGCTTTTGTTATTCTCTTATGAAACCGTGGCAATTTAGCACAAGCCTGTACTAAAAGCTCACATTTTATATACTCAAGTGCAAAAATCAATGCATGAGCAGGCAGAGAAATACTAAATGCTTGTAGTCTGAAAGGGGGCTACCTGCAAACCCATTTCATCAGTCTAAGTATTCCGAAGTCTGGAAGCTTATCTGATCCATCTAGACTTCTTGATGATGAAAATCTCACAAAAACAAAGGATTTCTGAGACTTCATGATTTCAGTCATTCAGAAAATACCATAAGAAGCACTTATGCTTTTTTCATATTACATTTTTTGCTCTCTGCAGACAAATCAGAAAATTAGAACACTGAACAAAAAAGTAACCTTTTTAAAAATCCCTAACATTTTTAGCTTATGTCTAATGACAAAAATGAGTAATTCTCTTCCTGCTTTTGACTTTGCTGACTGATCCTTGCTGTGATTGAGTATTACATTTGCTTGCTTCAATAAGCAAGACATGAAAAGGAAGTCAGGGACCAAAGTCCAGCCAGGTGTAAATAGATGTAATTCTACAGAGGTCGAAGGAATTTTACCCCAGAGAGTTTTAGAGCCTTTCACAGATGCAAATTAAGTGACCTTTCTAGTTCCACTTTACAAATGTTTGGTAATGAAAACAGAATTGGTATGAAACTTCATTATTATGGCAAGATATTTCACACTGTGACAATCCATCTGCCTTGAGACAGAATAAATGCAAGGCATTTTCCAAATTGAATGGCAAAAATGCCTATTCCTGAGGGGGTTTCAACCCTGAGTTTCTTGACTGTGGGATGTTTCCTGATCTGCCTACCTCCCAACAGGTCCTTAGTTTGTCAATACAAGTATTTTGGTATGCAGTCATTTTCCCAAGAGAAGTTTAGTCTTTTGCAACTTTCCATATATACTGCAATGTTTAAAGAAAGATTTTTCAAAAGACGTGCTCCAGTGAATAAATAAATATAACAATGATCACACTCAAAGTCTACTCCAGTTCTAGAGGAATTACTGGTTCTGACTGTGCTGTCCACAGTGTAACTTTGAAACTTCTGCTATCTCAGAAAACAATATCATCGTTTAACTGTGCCCAGGCTTCTAATGCAGATCCTGCATTGCAGCAGCATAGAGAACCATGAGGAATGTATTCATTCACATATGGTATGCTTCTCTCCTCCCATCACCCACCACAACAACAAATCCTGGAAACCAACTTCTTGTCCCTTTTCATAGGCATCTCAGAATATGAAACATTTCTTAAAGGTTTAATGATATGAAAATGGAAGAATACCTCAGAGAACAATGCTAAAGCATCCAGAGTCATTGTTACATTTTCACTTTTCAGAGGAAGGTTCAAGACATATCCCAAAGATAAAGAGCCAGAACAATTATTAAAAATGACTCATCACATTGTGTCCCAAAATAAAGCACTATGTACTTCATGCCTCCTGGTAGAAGTGCATCCTGTAAATTTCCCAGACTACATTTTTACATATACATTTAAGACAAAGAAATACTTGAGCTAGCATTTGCTGATCAAAACCAGAGCAAAGCTCTGTTTGCAGTTCAGCCACCTCTAATCAGTGGAAGTTTAAAGGACTTTTGAAAGACTGAACAAAGTGCATGTGGCTAAGACGGAGTGCTTGTCAACTCCAGGGAATAATCCAACAGTTGCAAGCCAGAGTCAATCTGTTCCTTGCATGACGGCACAGATACAGCCGCAAGCAAAAGCCATTCAATTTATTGAGAAATGTGGAGTCAGCTATGACCAGGCTCAGGGAAATGTGATCTTTGTGTTTGAGGTACCTGCTAGAAAGAACTTGTGCCATGACCATATTTAATGCTCCAGGTGGCATAGTTTCTCATGAAATGATGTTGCTGCAAGCCCTTCACATTCATCCTGCAACACATTGCTAGGTTATTCATCTCATGCAGCAATGTTTCCTTCAGACAGAAAAAGTGAGTTTCTAAATGATGCTGAAACTGTTAAGAAAGCATGGATGACTATTTCCTCTGCTTAATTACATACAAAAATAACATTACCAAGAACAGATTGCAGAGATAGAAACTCCAGCAGTCAGGCTTTCCGGAACCGGTGTTGCTGTTGAGCTTTAATTCTGTATACTTCCTCCTCAGGCATATGCATTTTGATTTACTGCAATATTTTTACTACTGGACCCCAACCACTCTTAGTGCAGTGAATGTGAATAGCTGTTCAGTGCCTTGTTCTGTCCTCATAGGTGACAATGTGAACAGACCCCCCCTCTGGAGATAAAATTAGTAATTCTCCTATGGACTTTTCCATGATGCAGATCACCCAGCAAATAAAATTTCAGACCAAATGATTAAAGTTTGGCAGAGTTAAATGCTATTTGTGGTGGTCTGACCCACAGTGGGACCATGAAGTCCTGCATTCACTCCCCCAACTTGGTGAGATGGGATGGGAGACACAACAGAGGGGGCATGGGATTAGGAATGAAGGACAGGGAGGGCTCACTCACCAGTTATGGTCACAGGCAAAACAGACTCAAATTTAGGAAAGAAAAATCAATTTAATTTGTTGCAAATCATCTGAGTAGACAAAACAACCACATCTTACAACACTTTCCCCCACCCCTCCCTTCTTCCTGGGCTCAAATCACTTTGCCCCCAATTTCTCTACCTTCCCCCCTCCAGCAGCACAGGGGGCAGGGAATGAGGGTTCAGTCAGTTCACCTCA
>NW_010301465.1:51953-52218 GCF_000700745.2 Antrostomus carolinensis
TGGAGTTACGGACCTCTTCAGGCTCAGCTCCCAGCTCTGGCATGGGGACATCCATGGGCTGCAGACTTACACCCCACTCTGGGGGTCCACTCCCTGCTCTGGCTCAGGGTCACAATTTCACTTGCCTCAGGCTCAACTCCTCTGCTCCAGTGTGGAGTCCTCTACGGCCTACCACCTTCTCTGCTCCGCCATTGAATCTCCATAGGCCTCAGGGGGGACTTTCTCTTGTCTTCCCCTACTCCATGTGGTTGAACTGGGTGTGGGT
>NW_010301466.1:0-6844 GCF_000700745.2 Antrostomus carolinensis
CTCCAGTCTTCAAAAAGGGCAACAAAGAGGAAGCGGGTAATTATGGACTGGTCAGCCTTGCCTCCACCCCTGGAAAGGTGATGGAACAACTTATCCTCAGTGCAATCTCTAGGCATATCAAGGATCATTAGGAGCAGTCAACATGGTTTTACCAAGGGGAAGTCATGTTTAACCAACCTGATGGCCTTTTATGAGGGCATAACCAGGTGGATAGATGATGGTAGAGCAGTGGATGTGGTTTATCTTAATTTCAGAAAAGCATTTGATACCATCTCCCACAACATCCTTACAGCTAAGCTGAGGAAGTGTGGTCTGGATGATAGGGTAATGAGGTGGATTATGAATTGGTTGAAAGGAAGAAGTCAGAGAGTTGTGGTCAATGGGACAGAGTCTAGTTGGAGGCCTGTGTCAAGTAGAGTCCTTCAGAGGTTGGTACTGGGACCAGTACTATTCAATATATTCATCAATGACCTGGATGAGGGAACAGAGCGCACTGTCAGAAAGTTTGCTGATGATACAAAGCTGAGAGGAGTGGCTGACACGCCAGAAAGCTGTGCTGCCATCCAGCGAGACCTAGACAACCTGGAGAGTTGGGCAGGGAGAAATTTAATGAAATTAATTTTAAGGGCAAGTGTAGAGTCTTGCATCTGGGAAAGAACAACCCCTGTACCAGTATAGGTTGGGGACAGAGCTGCTGGAGAGCAGTGTAGGGGAAATGGACCCGGAAGTCCTGGTGGACAGCAGGATGACCATGAGCCAGCACTGTACCCTTGTGGCCAAGAAGGCCAATGGCATCCTGGGGTGTATTAGAAGGGGTGTGGTTAGTAGGTCAAGAGAGGTTCTCCTACCCCTCTATTCTGCCTTGGTGAGGCTGCAACTGGAATATAGTGTCCAGTTCTGGGCTCCACAGTTCAAGAAGGACAGGGAACTGCTTGAAAGAGTCCAGCACAGAGCCACCAAGATGATGAAGGGAGTGGAGCATCTCCCTGATGAGGAAAGGCTGAGGGAGGTGGGTCTCTTTTAGTTTGGAGAAGAGGAGACTGAGGGGTGACCTCATTAATGTTTATAAATATGTTAAGGGCAAATGTCATGAGGATGGAACCAGGCTCTTCTCAGTGATGCCCATCGGTAGGACAAGGGGCAATGGGTGCATGCTGGAGCATAGGAGGTTCCATGCAACCATAAGGAAAAACTTTTTCACTGTGAGAGTGACAGGCCACTGGAACAGGCTGCCCAGGGAGGTTGTGGAGTCTCCTTCTCTGGAGATATTCAAAACCTGCCTGGACGTGTTCCTGTGTGACCTACTGTAGGTGATGCTGCTCTGGCAGGGGGCTGGACAAGATGATCTTTCGAGGTCTCTTTCAATCCGTAACATTCTGTGATTCTGTGATATGGTATGATATGAAGGAACAGCCTATATGGCTCTGATTGTGTGAAATTGAATGATAAAAAAAGTACCCATCTCACTACTTCAAAAGGATATTGGTGTGCTAAAGTCCTTTGTTTTCTTTTAATTAACTAAATATACCTATATTGTTGATTTGCTTGGCTACCTTTTGCCACTTTTCCTACAAAGTCTGACAAAAGAAGGACCTCTGATGACTAGTTCTGCTGAAAAAAATCAGATATTTCATTATCTTATTATTTAGATACCTTTTTATGGATTTAAATCTCCTACCTTTAGACTCCAAATTTCAAACTTCTTGTCACTGTTCCAGATGTTTTCTGCTGCTCTGAACATAAGAATGGAAGGTTTGTTTTATGAGGACATCCTTCAAAGAGAATTTGGCCAAAATGCCATTGTGACATCCTGCATCAGTGAGAAGTGATTCATCTTTTCTCTGTTCCCTAGCCAAGCAAGGTATCCATTCATTATTTTTCCCAAATAGGATGTTCCTTTGTAGTACAAGCTTTTAAAGTCCTCTTTATCTTCATTAAACTGTCACACCAGCTGACAAAGTTTTGTCATTGAACTCCAGCAGTACCAGTATTAAATAAGTCTAGCAAAGTTCTCTGGTATAAAAAACATTTGTACAGTACCTGAAATATAGTAGGTGATATCTCAGCTGTCTACTCAAGGATGTCAGCTGGGAGCTGGCTACTTATAGCTGACACATTCTTAAAATGAGAGGGAAATCAGATGTGATTAGGCTAGTAACTGGTTTTCCACACTGGTAATTTCCATGCATTCCTAGAGTTAACACAGAAGATGCGTGCTCAAATGCACATTATATCCAGCTTGTGTGACATTACTCTTACTTACAACTTCTTGGGCTTAAGTAGTAACATGCAGAATACTAACTGGAACACTGAAAGTTCCACACAAACTTAAAGAAAAACTTCTTTACTGTAAGGGTGACGGAGCTCTGGAATAGGCTGCCCAGAGAGGTTGTGGAGTCTCCACCTCTGGAGATGTTCAAAACCCACCTGGATGCTTTCCTGTGCAACCTGCTGTAAGAAACCTGCTTTGGCAGGGGGGTTGAATTAGATGATATTCTGAGGTCCCTTCCAACCCCTACGATTCTGTGATTCTGTGATTTCTTTGCAAAAATAAATTAGATTTGACTAGTAGAATTCCTATAGACTATGGAAAAGCCAGTGGGGAAAAATTGAGTCTATCTGCTGAGGCCTTTTGCCAGTTTTTAAAGGTATGGTGACATTCAAAGACGACAAACTGTACTGATCTGTGAGTTATATTACTACTCCAACACTTTCGTAGTTATCATTTTTCAACATGCAACAGATTCCCTACAAAGTAGATAATGAAATTTGAATAACTGAGATGTAATCATCCTTTCGATCTTTGATACTTAAATAATCATTCCATATGTGTTATAAATTGAACCCTTTTTCCTTGTTTATAAAATATACATTCTATCCAATAAGAGATACTAAAACAAAGCAATACAAATTATTTCTACAATGATCTTTAATCTGAACATCTGACATGGAAAGAATAGAAAGTTCTGGAGAAGTCCTCAATAGAGTACCCATTCTTTTAAATTTATTTTAGCCTATAACACTTAAGTCAGCAATGCATTTTTCAGGATGGATGGTAAAATGTCAGAACAGGAGCTTTATAACATTTTCTCTTATTAATGTAATACATTGTAGTATTTTTTGTTTATCATTGAGAAGAAGGATTTTGATTTCACCTTTCTTCTTATTTCCCAGCACAATAAGATATTGGGCATATTCAAGTGTTTACAAATAACAGTGGATATTTCTTAGCAAAGAAAAGGAGAGAGTAAGCACCTGGGTGAAGTGGAAAGGCTGGGAGAATATTTAAGTGTAAAATGAAGTGACAGAAAGGAAAAAAATCACATTCTTTTCTTACACCATTAATAGTAGTAAAAATATTCAGATTGACAGATATATAAAAACATTTGCAATTCTGGCTTAAAACACATGTATTTGCTGCAGTGTATTCAGGGCATTATATATGTGCTATGTGATAAATAGAACAGGAACGATTCTCACATATTGTAAAGGTTCTCCACTGTGTACTGTTGTCTTTGTAAAAACATGCACAGCTACATGATCTGAAGTTCAAGATCCCCTGATGCACCCTAAAAAAATCCTTATCTTACTCTCATTATCTTGTGACTAAGTCTGCCAACCATTTCCTCCAAGTCATCCCATCTGCCCAAAATCTACCACTGATCACCAGTTTAGCTTTCTCAATTTAGGGGAAAAATGGAATTATTTTTCATTGCCTTCTGCCCAAGCCTCTGGCAGTCAGATCAACAGTCCCATCTGTTCTTTTTCTAGCTTAATCCCACCCAGATCTCTGATTTCAGGATTTGCAATTTAAAGGGAGGATATGTGATATGCATATTCAATGCATTTACTCTATTCAATATACTTGCACAGCAGCTCACCTTCTTTCTCCCTTTCTCATGACCACACATGTGCATATGCACAAATAAAGTATTTTTATTCTAAACATACTTTTTCTTAAATAAAAAAAAAAAAACAAAAAACAAAAACAAAAAACCACCTAAGCACTGAGATATGTTCAGCCAATCATACCTTTGGCTTGACTGTGTATTGCTATCATGACAAATTTGATTAAGAGCAGGGATGTCAGAACTGTTAAATCACCAAGCCTGACACCACATGTAGATTTTCAGAGTTGGACTGGAGACAGCAAAATAAAATGTATATATATATACACACACACACATATATATATGTGTGTACATATATATATATGTCTTTAAAATGTCATCTTGCATCATAACTCATTGTTCTAATATTAAGAAGCAGAGACAGTTGCTCCACCATTGAGGAAATGGAGTTTGCATCAGAAGTTATATTTCTCTGCATTTCACAAATCAGAACTCAGAAGAAGACCAAGCAAATTAAAAATCAAAACCAAGTTGGCCTGAAAATTTTGTAGGATGCTTCTAGGACCAAACCAGTTTAGTACCTACAGAAAATAAAGTCCTGTCCTGTTCCAAACTAGATTCATTAAGCAGAATCCCAAAAGTCTAATTTATTTGCTTTTTCACATCATAGAGAGAAAAAACAGTAAAGAATATGGTATATAAAATACATATCACCCAAATCTCTAGGCCAAAATCTAGAGTGACTGTGCATATATCAGTATAAGCCTCTACAGTGGTGTGAGGATACGAGGCTCACAATAACTCACAGTAACTCTGAAACCTTGTAAACTTTTCTTTTTAGGTGTAATTTAAAATTAGGTCATTAGGCTATTCCTTGGACTCAACAGCCACCAATACTTCATAACACAGCTCAACAGGAAGAGACATTTTCCATTTGTTCCTATTGGGGAACATACCACACAAACAGTGTTAGTCTGTCAATCTCTCTCTTTACAGATTAGTCGTTGCTAATTTCTGTGGTAGTCTGCATCAAAATCAAGAGGCCTAAGAACTGACTTCTAGAAATACCTTAAACATTTTAAAAAATATCTTAAAAATAAAGAGAAAGTTGTAATAGACAGAATGTCACTCCTTATATGAACACTTTACAAATATTTTTTTTTGTAATTTTTTTTTTTGTTTTTTGAAAAAAAATAAAAGGGTCTCATGTGATTATGACCTCAAATTTTACTTCTGTGTATGTGGAATAAAAAATGCATATACTTCTACATATGCATAATAAACACCCCCATGAGCTGTACGTCTAAATTCAGCCAGTGATGTGGGATAACTGGAATGTGGGTAAACCGTAGATGTACTGGCAGTCCTTAATAGTTTCCCTAAATTTATTTCATGTGATTGAAAGGATGATAGATTCCCCCAAGGTGTGGTTGGAAAGCAGAAAATTTAAATAATACCAATTGAATCAGGTGCCTTTTCCTATTATGTATGTAGGACTTTCCTTTTTAGTATCTTCTGTGTTTTCTCAGAAAAGACTTTTTTGAATTTGAAATATATTATCACTGCTACATTTCTACTCTTCATAATTCTTCCAATTCTTTTGTAAACTCTGAGGAGCAACAAAGTTTCACATCACAGACAAAGCCTGGATCACAAATGACATATAGAGGCGTTACACCTTTTCCTGGAGATGCACTGCCTGCTCCTCTTGAGAGCCAAGTCTGTTTAAGGCATAATACATGTCTAGGTCTTCTGAATAGTTGAACACTTACAAGAGACTTTCCAAGGTAACACTAGCTCAGAAACAAATTGTTGCTACTTTGGATTGTGATACAAGTATTCCTATAAAAAAATATTTGCATCAAATATCACAGCTTTAGATCAGTGTTTCAGGAAATAAGAACATCAAGGTTTAGAACAGCTTAATTTTTTGTCGCAGTGGGAAGAACTTGGCACTCAATATGAACGATCATCAAGCCTCCGTTTATTATGCTTTTGACTACAACTTATATACAGTTCTTAATGAGAGCATGCATATTCTGTAATTTAACTAATTCATTGGTCACTATCCTAAACGTCAACCCCTCCCCTAGCTCCTGATTCTTGGTTACTTACTCCCTTAGTTCCCATGCCCTAGCTGACCGTAAGCATCCTGTTATCGTATAGCAGCTGCAGTCAAGGACAGCGTGTCCTTACCACCCCAGCACTTCAGACTAACAGAATCCGATGTTTCCCAAAATCCTGGTCAGCCATCTACAGTATGTCTATGTGACCCTTGTCAGCTAACCAATCCTCAACAATTTTTATTATAAATTGCATACCAATACAGCCATAATGTCTGTCCTTAAGAAATCTGTGTTTGGTTTCCAGCTCTTTTTTTGACTTGCAGTGAGAGGCTGCAAAAAAAGTAAACAAAAATCCTATTAAAAAAAAGATCTGTAAAGCCAGGTCAACCTACACTGTTCTAATTTGTAAAGCCTTTGAGGATTTACAAGAAAGAGTGACATAGATAAGTGAGAGAATGTTCTCATTTTTTATTTAATAAAATTTACTCTTACACTTTACAACTTGTTAATGTACTATCTAATTTCTCTTCCTTGTGGAGGATTGTTTGCATACATACCTTTTGGTATGGTCACAAAACTCCTCCTCTCTTCAAGAATTTACTTGTTAAACCACAACACAAAATAAACAGCTTCTTCAACAAAATAGGGTCTTTCACCTACAGACCTTTTCTTACACTGGACCTTCACCAACAGATCTCTTCTTACATTGCTCTGGAAGTGCCATGGTTGCTTGATAGACCATATGTTTCCTTCTTATATCCATGCAACCCAGATATTAAATAAATTTAGAAAGCAAGAAACCCTAATTTGAGTGGAATTGGCATAATAATCTATGGCTATCTATATTCAGTAGTCTTCTGAATGTCACCTCAGAAAAAGGTCTTCTTATTGGTGTATGTGTCCAGTTCACTAAAAGAACACATTTAT
>NW_010301466.1:6873-25150 GCF_000700745.2 Antrostomus carolinensis
ATTTTTACATTTTTACTTCATTACCACAGCTGAAAAAAGCCTTCAAGAAGGTATGAAATAAACTGACCTTGCCTATATTACATGAAAGGCTATTGTGTGTGAGAATTATATCCCTTTTGAGTACATAAAAGAAACCAGGAAAACAGTAGTGCAAAGTGCATTTAAATTAAAGCAAGTTGTCCTCAGACTGACGGAACATATCCTTTACTGGAAGAAGATGGTGGATCTGCATCAAAACCAAGAGTTAACCTGATTCAGAGCAACTGGGAATTATCCCAGGGAGATGGATTGGCATAGACAAAGGCTGGAAGAGTTCCTTTCAAGACGTTTGCAACAACACTAAGAGTTGGAGGGTCGAAAATAAAAAAGCTTTATGACTCTCATTCATAAAGCTAAATGGAAAACATTTCTCCCTCTGCCTCTAGGGTACAGGAGCATCTCCTGTCAGAGGCTTGCAAACTGTACCAATGCGATACCATGAAGTATCTACTGTTCTTTTTTCTGCTTCCGTTCTCACTTTGTTCTTGTCTACAGGCAAAATTCATTGCATGATGCAGTGAGATAGCTCATAAATTTTATTAAAAAGTAAGACAAGAAAAATAAAACAACTTAAAAAATAAAAGAGAGAAAATAGCCATTGTAATCAAATAAATCCCAGTCTAGTTACTCTTGCTAGCATCTGCACATGTATGGATGCAATGGGAACATGAGGACCACTACCATGTCGCACTGCCATAATCAAGCAGTTTTATCAAGTGAGGGTCAGTCTTGCAAACAACAAAATTGAAGAAGAGTGCATAATGTGCTTACAGGTCACAGCAAGAACACTTTCAATTACCAGGAAATGAGAATAGAGCTGTGCTGTGTCTTTGACAAGAAATTGCCATTTCTTTGTAGAAGTTGGTCCTTTGCCAAAGTTTCCTCTAAGTGCATCTTTCTTCTGGGCTGCAGGAGGAATTGTCACTGGTCCAAAACAAGATACTTAAATTGTAATATGCCAAGTGTCTCAAGTGGCCCAGTAAGCCAAAGCATGCATTTAAAGGACTGGTTATTCACATAAGCAAGGATATTTTTGCTAATCACGAGGCTCACTAATGGACTAGTTCATTAAAATAATGCCTGGATTTGTACTTTCATCTTCCAAAATTACTACATTTCTATTCCAGAATCAAATAGCCTAAACATCTTTTGGTTTTGTTTGCTTTCTTTATAAACAATTCTGTGGGCAGCTCAGCTGGCATGTAGATGAGCTGAAGGTTTAAACTAACATGAAGGCAAATACGGAAATCCTATTTGGACTGTAGAATAGTACTGTCTGGCACACTGACACATTCATTATGGGCTCAGGGCTGGAATGTACATGGACCTGATTTAAAACCGTTGCCAAGTCCTGGTGAGGAAAGGCAAAATGTCCTAGAAAAAGTTTAAATGCTGTTGCTGACCCACAAATATTCTCACTGGAAGTAACTGAATTTACTGTATCTAATTGTCTCATTTAAGGGTCAGACTAAGCTGCTCTGTGGGTTCAGTATCCTTCAGGTTAAGTATCCTTCAGCAGGTTTCAAACCAGTGAATTTTAAAACATAACCCACGCACTGTTTAGGAAAGGGGAACTGTATTTATCGGAATCACTTAGGTGGTAAGGAGCTTCAGCAACACTCCTCTGATGATCTTAAAAGAATTTGGGATCTGCAAATATTTTCAAACCTCAGGTTCAGTTTTCATCATTGCTATCGTATTGGTCAGCGTTCAAGTCACTGCTGAAGCACTGAAAATTTCCATAAGCTCTTGTTCAGGGGAGATTTTCAGCTATGTGGGTTCACAACAGACAGCATCTCAGTTTCAGCATTGATCAAAGTAATTTCATGTACATAATGAATGTTTATCATAAAAATATGGAATCTATTTTTAAGCTACATGCAACCCTCCTCTGGAGAAATCGGGGATCAGAGAACTCAAAGAGATAAAGACTTAGCTCAAGCAGATCCTTCTTACTAACAGTACAGGCAATACTTTGGTTTGACACCTTCTTCCAGAAAACAAACATCAAAATACATGTGAGAGCCTAACTTGGGATTATCAAGTTTTTTAATACCCAAGCACTCTCAGAGTATTTCCTTTGACAATAAATTGGCACAGTTGTAGCTGAAAGTTAATGATATTTTCTGTTTGCTTAGGCACTAAAAGTTCAACAGGAGGACAACTCAGACAGACCCTTCTCTTCTGCTAGTTCTCTCAGATGAGTTCTTGTCATGTTTAATATTGTTCTGTTAAAGCTGCACAGTTAATAGCTTATAGGAGCTGGCACTCACCCAGTTTCAAAAGAGATTGTTTTACAATATTGTGAACACTTATTGAACATAATGGTGGGATATTTTTTTGGTTATCTGTTTTTGTTGCTGTCTTCTCATTGCAGCACTCAACTGGAGGAAAATGCTTGTATTTCATTAAAAAAATAGAATACAAAAAGATCTATATCAGTTTTAGGAGTATTGTGTTTCCCTAAATTAACAGACTCTAAAAGAAGTGAAGAAAATAGAGTTAAACAGAAAAAGTAACATTCAGAAACTGCATATCCAGAGAGCTGTTTTCTGCTGTGTACTGATACTATTTCTGTATGTTGTTGAATCATCTAATTTACTCACTTCAAATTCAGAATCTCAGTGTTCCATGTGGTTAAAAAAACCCAAACAACAAAACAAAACACAAAAACCAACAAAAAATACAACAACAAAACTGGGGTTTCTATCATTTAGCTTATTTTTTTTTAGATCATAGCATTTCAATTGAACAGACATCACTGAGATCTAGTCATGGCTTTGAAAAACCAGTCCTTTGAGTCCAGTCACTTTTAAAGGGGAAAAAGAAAAAAAAAAAAAAAAAAAGAAAGAAGATCTCAAAAGATTTATCAAGAATAGTGCAGATGTGCTCTTGGCTAAGTTATGTATGTTGTAAAGTTTGCTAATTGCTTTATGACTCATTCATGTTTTGTTACTCTTATAACTTCATTTTGAAACAGTCATCTAGCCTGTAACTACTTGCATAGACTGAAAAGACAAGAGAAAATCCATGCAAACCTTTTAAAAATATCATCAGACTGTTTTAGCTACAGTCCATCAAGTCCAACTGATTAGAAAATTTTACTTATTTTTAAACAGTGCTTCATCAAATGTATAACTAGTTCTTTAATACATTTTAAATTTTCTCATTCAGGTTAAATCTCCTTTAGAAAATATATTCTAGCGGCAAATGAAGAAAAAATACTTGTAATAAAACTCACTTCTTATGAGGAGAAAGCATGGGTGTCAAAAAGAGATGTGAAACAGGAGAACATCGAAGTTTTTTCTGAGAATTACCCATAACATCTATCTATCTTATACTGGGATTATAACTATGGAAATCAGAGCAACTGTGTAATGCTCAGCTACATGAATGTATTGTAAAAGATGTAGCCTTTGCTAGAGTCCTTAACCTTAAAATATACCCTTTGCTACAGCACTGGAAATGGGCCTTTTTCACATTCATTACACTGAGGCATATGATTCTTTATTCATCTGCAGTGAACTTCATTGTCTGTCATCATTGAATCTGGTGGTCCTATCCCCCATTGTTCTCCTTTCTGAGCAATAAGAAACTTGCTGGCTTGAAGGTATTACTCCCACCCAGCATCAGCCCCTGTGTCACTCACATGAAACAGACAGAAACCAGAATGAGTAATTTCCTTTTTCTCAGTGTCTTTAAGCCACTCCTCACTTGTCTTTTTTTAAAGTCATAGCTTTTGTCTTGTTTGTTCCTTAGTTTAACCAGTTTAATTATCTGATGAGCCAGTCATTTGTGTCATGACTCAGCACTGTAAATGTAAACTTTTAAGGTGGCACAGTCAGATATTTACTGATAATCTAAGCAGTATATATACCATCCCATGGTGTTCTCCATCTGTTGCAGTCACAAAGAATTACAAGGCAGTAGAACATAGCACTCCTTTCCAATACTGGTTGTCTTTGGTCAAGCTAAGCTTTTCAAATTCCACTAGTATTATAACCCTTCAAATAGTTTCTGAAATTTATTTTTAACTTCTCCCAATTCTCTGAGGTGCTGAGATACATATCTTTTGGTTAACCCTTGCTTCTCCCCAGTTTCTGGATTTTGCCTTCTACTCTCACAACCAATCCCAGCTCCCTGGAAGTCAATAAATCTTTTAAGTCATAATGTATCTCATTTATTTGTTTTCCTGAACCATGATATGGTAACTGTTAGCCAGATATTTTCAAAACACACATTGATTTCATAAAAAAATTTCCAGACTACTGCTCTCACGTAGAAAGCAAAAATGTAGAATGTTTTGTTTGTTATCGTTTACAATTTCATGAGTATCTGATAACAAAAGGGGAGTAACAATTTCAAATCTTACACATTTTCTAAAAAATTATGTGCCAGGATTCATGCTTAAAAGTAGCAAACCTCCTACCAATGGACGAAAAGGACAAAGGAAGAAAAATATTCCCACCAATGCTAGGCTAAATAAAAACGAGAGGCACAAGGTCTTTGATGTCATTTGCAGAGGAAAACTCTCCAGATTACCTTACTTAAATTAAATATCTGGGTTCCTTATGTGAGTCCTTGAGGAATTATTCCCAACCTAATACGTGGGTCCAAAACTATGATTTATCCTCTGAAGGAGACAACCTCATCATTACCTAAAAAGAGGACTTAGATGATTAGCTAAAGTAGATTATTATCTTTTCTCTGGTGAGAATTAGTTGAGAAGACTTACTGTCCATAAGTGCTGTGAAGAATTCCTCCTGAATGCATCAAACATTATGGCTTCCTAATCTGCTAGAAAGATGTCTTTTACATATTCCTCGCTGTTTTCATTAGGGCCACAGCCACATTATTAGGAGGTTTGATTGCTCTCTAGTTTTGGAAAAGAGGCTAAGCCAGTGATCCCGGGCTAGGTATACATTCACTGTTAGAATTAAGAGCCAAGGGATGCTCCATGAAAGCCAGTCTACAGACCACACACCTTAGGGGGGTTTCTCCTTGAATTTTAAACTTCTTGTTTGACTTTTCCTTTTGTTAATTCTATTTCACTTTTACTGGCATCATTTCTGCAAAGTGGTAAATAATGAGCCATCCGGGTTCACTATCTGAAACTTTTGTTGTGAACACATTCATTTCCCTATATATTCAGTATTGGTTGGGGTCATCTAGATGATACTAACCCTCATGAAGCTGTTGTGAAATCAGTAAGGGGAAAGGATTCTGGTCTAACTAGATCACAGGGCTCTTTCTTG
Organism: Antrostomus carolinensis; assembly: GCF_000700745.2. Classification (NCBI taxonomy): domain Eukaryota; kingdom Metazoa; phylum Chordata; class Aves; order Caprimulgiformes; family Caprimulgidae; genus Antrostomus; species Antrostomus carolinensis. The sequence continues at coordinate 12,168 of NW_010301466.1, forward strand.
CTAGCACTTCTACCTAGCTAGCATGCACCAGGGTAATAGCTAAAGAAGCACAGTAATGTTAAACATCTTTCCTAAAGAACTATGTGTGTTTCATAGGTGACTGAGGTACTGGAGATATTTATAAACCTACCTGGCAAGTAAACTCTATTTAAAAAAAAACAAGAACAACAACTACTCTGTTGATTAGAGAGATTATAATTAAGGAGTCTCAGGGGTCCAAAAAGTTTCTTGCTGAGAAAAAAAGAACACAATGGCTCACAAAACCCATTTGCCTACAGTAGCTTGACACATCATGTTATTTTCCTGAGAATTATATGTTGTCATTTAAACATAAGAGCATAAACCTACTGACTTGCTACACAGCTTTTAAAATTTTAATATGTATGAAAAACTTTACTCTTGCTTCATAAACAATCCCAAATTAATGTAAAATAAATCTTGGTGTATGAACCATGAACAGAAAAAAAAGGCAGAAAAACAGAAAAAAAAGAAAGCAGATGTATTTTCCTTGCAGCTCCTAGACTCTTCCGTGCTTTTAGCTAGTGCCAGATAGAATATGGCAAGATAATTCTCCAAGAAAAAAGGAAACCCAATCGAAAATATTTGATGTAAAATTTAAAATTTCTCTAGAAGCTATGTTTGATAATAAATCAATAAATGTTGGCATTTTAATCATTGTTTGCACATCAAATTACTATAAAAAGTAAGGGCTAAATTACATCTGAATTAAATTAACCAGACATTTGCAAGAGCCGTGCAGCAATAACTTGAAACGCCAATAATTAGATTAAATGAATGAAATACACATACAAGTGGTCTCTGCATGCCTTATATTCTACAAAAATTCTAAAAAAATTACCTTAACTTACTATATTTAATAATATATATAATAATTCTACTGAGCAAATATTCCTATAAGTATAGAAATATTTAACTTTAATTCTATTCCCCAGTGTTATGCTTTAAATATTCAGTATTTAGGAAATTAATACCTTATAGCCACATTATAAATGCAACTACATTATCAGAAATATAAAATGCTTATTGTGTACCAAGAAAAAAAAAAAAAATAGGAAGAATAGTTGGGCCTCTGTTTGCTCTTTTTCATTCTTTGAGAAATGACATAGGATCATAGAATCATAGAATTATAGAATCATAGAATGGTTTGGGTTGGAAGGGACCTTAAAGATCATCCAGTTCCAACCCCCCCTGCCATCAGCAGGGACCCCTTCCAATAGATCAGGTTGCGCCTTGAACACTTCCAGGGAGGGGGCATCCACAGCTTCTCTGGGCAACCTGTTCCAGTGTCTGACCACCCTCACAGTGAAGAACTTCTTCTTAATATCTAATCTAAACCTACCCTCTTTCAGCTTAAACCCATTTCCCCTTGTTCTATCACTAACTGCCTTTATGAAAAGTCCCTCCCCAGCTTTCTTGTAGGCCCTTCAGGTACTGGAAAGGCCGCTATAAGATCTCCCCGGAGCCTTCTCTTTTCCAGGCTGAACAGTCCCAACTCTTTCAGTCTGTCTTCATAGGAGAGGTGCTCCAGCCCTCAAATCATCATGGTGGCCCTCCTCTGGACTTGTTCTAGCTGCTCTATATTTGACAGATAGAGCTGGTCAGAATATTTAGTTTTCACTGAACAGATTCATCACAGTTTCACAAGTCAGTAAAATCACCTCAAAGTATTACAGTTAAATGTTTATAATGAGCTTTAGTATTATCACAAAAAAAAACCCTCCTTCACTACTGCTTAAAGCTTTCAGATGAACATTTCAGAAATGGCAATGTTTAGTTTACTTATTCATTATTTACAGTTTATTAAATAATTATAGAAAAAAATATTGTCTTTTTAGATATTCTTGAACCAAACCTAATTTCAGCATAGTCTGAAATATGTAGATTTTTGATAAATAAGCCATCTGTATAGATAGACAAAGACAAAACAGAATCACATCAATACAATAAGTCATAAGGACAACTCCTCTGAAGCCTGCTTCCACACAAAAAGTGCTTACAGAGTCAATCCTTAATCGTATGCTGAAGAAAAGAGTATTTCTCTGTTTTCTGAAATCTGAGACTAACAACTAGCTATTTAAAATTGCCATGACTGAGACATCATGAAAGATAACCGTGTGTCTATTCTCTTCAAAAAACATAATTAATTATCTCTGAAAACTACCCTTTTCCCTTCTTTTCTTCAGAGAGCTTAAACCAGAAGAATTAACAAATGCTATCTCTTTATAAGCACCTTAACTTAATTTTATTTTATTGTTTTAACAAAGATTGTATTCTTAAAACAACTGCTTCATTAGGAAGCTTGTGTTTATTTATGTATGTATCCTCATTAGAAATCTAACATCTTTATTCCTTTTCTCAATATAATGGCATCGTCCAGTAGTAAAACCAGCAGTATTTCCCTGGGAACTGTATCATGCAGCATCATCTTCAGCCTGTTTGGGTTGTACTAATTTTCTTTAACTTGTATGAAAAGTTACAATTCTTTCTCTTTCTCAGTCTTTGCTTCCATAATACATGCACAGTTTCATAAATGTACATACATAATGTATTAATAGAAACAGTTTTCTGAGAGAATATGTCCACAGCAAACTTTCCTTTATACTTGTATGACTCGATGAACTATAGTGATGTTTTTCCTGATATCTGATGACACTCAAATAAAACCATAATAATAATAATAATCTCTCTTTTTTCACCCCCTCACAGACTGCCTATCCACTAACTGAATGATTAATGACTGTTTCACACTATTGTTAGCCATTTGTGTCTGTGGACATTCTTCATAGCACTGGGAACAATTGATTATTTTTTCTCTTTTTTTATATTCTCATGTCCTTTCCAGCTTTTGTAAACAAACAAAAAAATTGTGAAGGATAAAAAAAAGAAAAGAAAAAGAAAGTAAAAAAGGAAGAAGAAAACCCTCACAGGGTTAAATGATTCTCACAGGGTGAAGCAACAATTCTGTTTCTTATTTACCTGACTTACATAAGTCAAGCAAAACCATAGTGTTATCTACTTCCTTGCAGTGCTTGGGAAGAGCTGCAGTGGCAGCCTTGTAGTTCCTGTCTGTGCAATATTTGAGACCTATTGGGGAAACTAAGACAGAGGCTTATTGAATTTTAATGTTGAACTAATGTTACATTTGTAGCTGTCTGCATTAGATGGGTGACTGCAAGTTGAGAGGAGAAAGTAAAAAATGGCTTCCCCCTTTTACCAATGAGTTCAAATGTTCATCCTGTCCTTTCTGTGAACCCACTATTTATGGCAAACTCTTTTAAGCTATATATAATTCATGAAGAAATCCACACAGAATATTACAGATAGATGATCATGTGACAAATTTTTAGACTTGAGAAAGCTTCAAATTTCCTATGTTCATGTTACTGGATGCAGAAAACTTATGTCACAGTCAATCCAAAGTAAGCCTCACAATATCTCAAAAAAATAAAGTATAATAAATCACAAATAATGTGAATTGCCAAATTATTTTGCATTGAGTAGTCTGCAATTTCCATGTAAATACACGTAATCCTCACCTAACTCTTTGCAGATTCTTGATATTTATTTTTATTTTATAGCTAGTGTTGTATACTGAACAACACAGCACTAAGGCAGTTCAAAAACTCACAGCAAAATTTTGTAAACTATTTTCTTCAGTTACATTTTAATATTTTAATTCTCTTCTTCCCTAGAGAAATATGGAAGACATTAAAGAGATCTGTTCGCATTAATTAAATATTGGGTTTTACAGAATGTGGCAACGAAATTCATCTACATTTTCTGTGTACTATTTATGTTCACTCTATACTAACACCTTACTAACACCTTATTAACACTTTATTAGCGCTGCAACACACTTTACTTAGTAACATATGAATGATAAAGCATGTTTTATACCACATCTAATATGAAGCACAGCTGAACTGACCCCAAATGCAGTCCCCACTACTGTATCATTACCACATCCCTCATCTGTTTTTCAGCTCTTATGATAGTGTTCATCCCCATACAAAATTGAATTAATTGCATTAATAAAGGGAAAGAAAAGAATTATTATTATTATTAATAGTGCAGCTAATAATCTGAGGAAGAGGTATTCTCAGTGTAAATAAATGAAAAAATAATGAGTTCTGGTAATGATTTTATCCCTGTCAATTAATAGTATTCTAGAATAATCTGTAATAAAGAAAAAATATCTTTGCCTAAACACTATGTAAGTATCTCTATGTATTATAATAATATCCCAGGGAAACAAGTTCTGAAACCAAACACAAAATATTGCTTATAATCAAGGCAAACTTACCATTTTATTTATGCATTGCAGGACTTTTAAACCACAAATATCTCTATGAGAAATTGGAGTGATGACAATTCACCTTGTTAGCACATCATAACTAACTTACATGACACAAGTTTTAGCCCCATTGCCAGAAACTCCTACCCAAAGGCATAATTTTATTATTTTGATGCTTTTACTACCTTTAAAATCATACGCATAGTTTTTCTCAGTCTCTTTCAGTCTCTGCATCTTATTAGCTATCAAATAATAAATCTTACACCATATGTTACCTGATGTCTATGATTATAATATTTTCAATAAAAATTCATATAATTTATTCATTTTACAGTTGTTATTTTTTGGAAACAAATTCCATGCACAAATTTAGTAGATGAAGTTCATAAACAGAAATAATGTTCCTTGTTTCCCTGTTAGAAGATGTGTTTTAGCGTTTTGTTTGCAACATCAGCTGCAATGCTCATAATTGCAAAAAAAATAATAGTCCATTTTATATGCTGATATTTAATTAAAGAGTGTACAGCTTCAAGTGTACATTATATCTTTTACAGGTATTACTCATATTAGTGAATATTTTTTGATAGACATCCAGAGGATCATTTTATGAGGACTGTCAGTTAAGGAAATAAAGACCCAGATTTGCAGCCTGCATAGCATGTGCAGTAGGTTCATGAATGGAAATAAGTAAATAGTAATCACCAGAACTGGAAGCATTCACAGAAGTTTCTCTAGCAAACCAACTTCCAAAAAGCTGGCAAGGAAGTTGTGAGTATAATGGAAAGAAAGCAGTTGTCAGAGCAAGGACAAAAAGTATTTGTGTGCATCAAGTGCTCAACCAAGCTCAGAGGCACTGCATTTTTGAAAACACATTGAAGATTATAAAGATGATGAAATATGGACAACAGAAAGAAATGCCTTCACTTGTAGACCATAGTATCTAACGCAAAAGCCATTAAAATCCTACTTTGAGTTAATCTTCATGAAGGACGCTTAGCACACTCATCACATTTAACTAGGTCTGCCACTGATGATAGATCAGGAATATACTTGATGTTTGATACTAACACCTTCCCATATAATTTCATTGGTTTCTTCCCCTCAAGTAATTCTCTGAGGTGTTCATAAAACTATTTTATTAATACTTATGTATCTGCCAGTGATGTTAAATGGAAGGACACATGTACATTTTAGAGAAAACAAACCTACACCTTTTTCATTAGTCAGAAAGCATGGAATAAATGAAGATTCATAGCTTTTAGTCCTAAAGCCAAACATGATAGCCGTCTATTCTTACTTGTTGTATGATCCATGTCACTGAATTTCCCATTACGATTCAGACATTGTGTGGATCAGCCAAATATATTTTAGTTTAATCTGTTAAAGAAATGAATATAATAATAGCTGCATACACTAGAACTAGAAAGAGACTTCATGAGCATTACTATAATGGACCTACTAAATACTGTATTTAATATTTAGATGTTGATGAAAAAAGTAATTAATAGCTCTTTAGAACAAACTTTGTCATCTTGATTATTGTTTCTTAAGGAAGAATAGAGTCTTGCTATTTTGTTTTTTAAAAATGCATATAAATAATTAGATCATAAGTACACCAAATTCCATTGCTAGGTGAAAAGATCTAGACTTTTTTTTGTGTGTAGAAATTTAGAAGCACTATAGGAATGTGGGTTTTTGAGAGAAGAACCAATCTAAAAGCTGATTTTCATTTCTTGATTAACCACCTGAGGTGTAAGTTCTTTTCTTTGTTAAAAAGTTTCTGTCAAAAGAAAATGAAAAAATTAACAAAACACAGCTGAAAGTAATTTTCTTCTTTTTTCAAGAAAAATGTTAACTAGAATGAAAATCTTATACAAGAAACATTTACTTTGTCAAAAATTAATTCATCTCCAAAATGTTTTTTCTTCTTTTTTTTAAAGGTTATAAACTGCATTTACAATCAAGCTGTAAAGAAACATTAAGCATACTACAAACAGGTTACTTGAGTAATATATTGTTCTTTATGTTGCATTATCTGAAGCTGCTTTAAAAAGTATTAGCAGCTCCTCACATCTTACAGGCTGTACAATAAATTGTGTCACTTAGGAAGAAGAGGTATTTCCATGTCCCAGCTTTAAACTAGTGTTCAGATTCTACTTTCTTGAGTCCATTAAAAATGTACAGACAGATAGCTAAGCAGATAACAGCAGGTGAATTTCTGGCCCCATTACAGTCAATGGGAGTTCTGTCATGATATCAAAGGTGCCAGGATTTCACCCTCTAACTCTTCTTTCTCATCCATTAGAAAAGCATTTTCACCCACCAAACTTAATGACAAAGCCACTAAAAGTTTTGAACAATTTTGAAGTCCACACTGCAAGCTTAAAATTCACATTTGTTTGAGAGGCATTGGCAGCTTTCAAAGTGTGGATTATCAGTCGTCCTCCTGAAGTTGACAAAGCAAATCAGAGCAAGTAAATTTGAATGTGTGAATAAAATACATGTTAAAAAAATGTAGTAGCAACTAGTAAGATGCCAAGAAAATTTCTGTATTTAAATTAGACATCTGTGTCCTATTTTTAAATATTCATCTCTGTAAGTGATTCAGCATGTTCCTCACTTCTGTCAGAGTACACATATTTTAAAAACCTTTTAGCTTTAACACCTTCATTACCATCGGAATCAGTTACTTGAAAACTTTCCACTCTTAAACCTATTTACATTTACAGGTTTTATCATGAGCTTAACAGAGTCATGATGTTTCTTGAGGTTGGTAACTTTCGTTAGTATTTCACAAGGAGAACAGAAACTAAAAGAAAGTTTGTTTTACAGAGCTTGTCTAAGAAAATAAACACTGATATTACAATTAAATATAAGCAATTACATTGTTCAAACACATGATCAAGTAGGGGCTACAGATTGCCTATTCTAATCCATATATCTCTGATCATAGCCACTGACTAAGATGGTAGCCCAATTACCCTGGATTGGACAAAAATAAAAAATAATTCCTGACTAGGGCATAAAACCCAAAAAGCTTACAGATTATCCTAAAAACAGAGAGATGAGGGGAGAAGAAATGTGATCAGTGTATGTCAGAGGCACTTGTATAGAGGCATACTTAGATAGGTGGACAAAACTCTGGATGATATTCATTGGCCTGTTTCATGTGAGAGGATACATGAAGTGATCACAATGGTTCTTTTTGGCCTTACAATACATTAATTTTTGTGTTATCTGAAATGAAGGGGTAAAAAATGAGTGTATTATAGTAAGTCTGATGAATATCCCACCTCAAAAGCTAACCCAAAATTGAAACCTGTTACATCTTATATCAAACTGCAAGATCCAAATGACTGTGGGTTAATTAAACTGGCTGTCAAAGAACAAAGAAATTATTTGAGCTAGGGGAGAAATTTCATCCAGTACATCCAAAGTTCATGAAAAGTCAATAAAGCACGAAACTAAACTTGATTTTAAAAAAACCCAAAACCAAAAACAAACAAACCAACCAGCCAATCAACCAACCAAACAAAAAAAAACGAACCAAAAACCTTCTGGTTAGATTTGGTGCATAGAAAAGGGCACAACCTCAAGTTATACTTCTGCCTGAAAATGAAATATTGAGTGTATTAGCAAGAACTCTACTTGCTTTCATGAAGTCACAATAGCAGAAAATATCTGTTGCCAACAAGCTGGCTGCAAGATTGTAAACAAGGGAACATATTGGGGAAATATGGGAGGATGCACCTGCCAAAGAAAGATCAGCAAACACAGATACTTTATGAATGTGTTACAAGTCTAACAAAGAATCTGCACATTCTTTTGATAATACACTTTATATATATCACATACTTATAGGTCCGAAACATTACCTTCTGGTAAATTAGCAAGTTATCATGATACATATCACCATCTAGAACTGACAAAATTCTGCATTGAATCTCAAGGAATGGTAGACAAAGACATCAGGAAGCATTTATCCATTGAGATAGCTTAATTTTTGTTCTGAAATACTTGGAGGAGAAAGTTAAATGAAAGGATTAGGACAAGAGACAACTATACTTTGATAGACAGATTTCACTACAAAACTGTCATTAAACACCAAAACCAGTGAATATATGGATTTGTTTTTTGTTAGTTTGCAGAATGTGATCAGTGTTTGCTTCGTCTGCATTTTGGGAAAAAGATCAATTCAATGTTTGTATTTAGCCTCCCTTTCTTAAATTCACTTAGATATTCCAGAAATAGCTTATGTTTATCTCTCTGAAGATTCCTAGAGTTTGCTTAAATCACTGTGGATAAACAATTAAGGAGGCTAATTGTACCGCTGAAAACAATAATTAGGCTTTTTCTTCTTTCTTTGCTTTCTGTTTCTAGTTTCAGTCCTTTCATTGTTTAACCAGAGGGGAAAGTCAGAGCAGCCAGGCTTTAAATTGCAGGAAAATATTTTAATGTCTACCTAATAAGATGTATTCTTTTTTACCAACTTCTTGATTTGAATCGAGGCCATATGATTTCCATATTTCATCATTAAAGTCTCGTAATTTATACAGAAAGAAAATGGAACCATGGCAAGGTTCTCAACAATTTTAAAATGAACGTGACTAACTTTTGTCAGTATGTGAAATACTTAAGAAAATGGTGCCAGCAGCAGGGCAGGGAAAGATAAAATGCTCTATGAGTTATAGTTTTAGTGTTTAACATGTGTATATCATGAGCCACATATCAGGCATGTTGAGTAAAAACATTTTTTAACGCCAGCTGAAAGAGATTATTACTCTGCAAATGAGTATGCCCTGAAACAATACTCACTGTCTGCAAATATATTTTTAAACTACATGTTTCCTCATGCAACATAGTTCATATTCAGCTTTAAAGCACAATATTTTTCTCTTTTCTCTTCAGGATAGTTTTGAAGTTTAGAAAGAGATAGATGGAAATAGCACCAGATTATACAGATTAATTTAAATCTATTGATGTTAATGGAAGCTTAAACATGTCTACATGTAAACTTCTAAATGTAATTGTCTAATCTGAAGCACAAACCCATCAGGGATATATCTAGGTGGTGCAAATTTAAGAAACCAGAATATCCTTCTAGAGAACTTGAAATGTGGCATAGTGCCAGATCATATGATATTATAATTTATTTTTGTTTCTTTTGTAGTCAAAGGCCTCCCGATCTGAACTAGAATTCTGTTGGTGTAGTCTATAAAACCATACTTGAAATAAACTCTCATGATAAATAGTATATGGCTTCAAAAGAGTAACAGGAATGATGAGTGTATCTCCTTAGTTTAATCTCTTCTTTTCTCATAGTGTATGTTTTATTTATTTATTTATTGATGTTAGAGACTGCTAGTTCAATTTTTTTTTTTTCCATATATCTCTGTACAGTTGTTAGAAACCTCAAATAAACCACTTAGTGAACAACCAAACTCAGTGTGAACTGAGTGTGTTTAGTGATTAAAGTCTGTAATTTTTTTAGCAATCTAGGAATTAATTTGGGACAATGGTGAAAATTGATTGAAACAAGAATAAGATTCCACTGCACCTCACAGTGAGAAAAGAGTTTAGTCTGCTAGTTTTAAAAGTTTCTGGTGGAAGACCTTGTGAAAGACTGATATTGAATCAAAGTATGAGCTAATTCTCTTCCCACTATAAATCTCAAATATACCTTTTCTGGATAAACTCCGTTGCTTTTTTGTTTGTTTGCTTGTTTTTATGATATTCTACTTCCCATTTAACAATTCTATATAAATGTCAGAATGATTTTTCCAATCAAGTAAAGAGACTATAATTTGTATTGGTTACAGGAGAAAATTTTAGCTGGATTGACTGAGATGCATGTAGTTGAGAATAAAATAGTTTTCAAGGACACATTGTTTCAATATTCATAAAGAATGGATATGTTTTGTGGTGAAGTAGACCTTCAAAAACAATGTGAAAAAAGGGAAAATTTTGGGTTTTGTCAAGCTGATCTCGTTGTTCTTCTTCAGAATTATAGAAATGTATACATTTAAACTTGCCTATACTGAAATGCTATCGCGGAGCAGAGAGTTTTCACCTATGAACATTCCTTCTTTTCTCGCTTCACAAACAGTGTTTTGCATCCCAAATGCTCCAGCTTTTAAATTTGTGACTAATATTCATCTAAAGCACGGGCATAGTCTCAATGTCCATCTGACAGGCTGTATACAAGGTCCTGGAATGTCAAATGATGATGGATTCAAGCATGACAACCAACCCTTGTTAATTTATTCTTGAACCTCCAGTTTCCTTCTTGCTTATAATGCTTCAGCAGTCTCACATTGTATTTATATCTGTTTATCTGACAGGCCACCAGGCACAAGAAGTTTAGAGGACCTCCAAAGTACAGTGGAAAGATTTTTAAGCAGTTACAATTTGAAACTGACTTACAAATAACTCCATGATTAAAGTCACTCTTTGAGAATGAAACTTAAAGGGGTTTTTTGTTTGTTTGTTTGTTTTTGGTTTTGTTTTGTTTTGTTTTGTTTTTTCTGAGCTGGGAAAGAATCTGCTGTTTATAGTCACACTACCAGACACACATTATTGAAACAGTAAGATTATAAACCTCACTGTGAAAGTCTCTGATTCTCTTTGCTCCCAGTAAAAACACTGATGAAATACATAAAGCCTTGTTTTAGATAAGGCTTCAAAAATTTAAAAAACATTCAATGAATGATATAAGAAGAGACTATCACAGCAGCCTTCCTTAGCTCACCCATGGAGAACTTGCAACTAAGTCTTCCCTTTTCCTATTCTTATTGCCAAAATATCAGTTACACTCATAGCATTCACACAGCTTTAAACATCTTGGCACAATAGGGTGATCTGTTATTTTCTTCCATTATAGATTAAATTATACTCACAACAAAACAGTGTAAACTTAAAGCATCCATCTTATACGTGTTCAACTTTGTCGTACTTGCATTAAATTAGAAGGTGAAAACACAGCTAACAAGCAGACAGATAATACTGGGGAATACCCACTGGTATTGTGTTTACACTTATTCTTGCCCATAAAGTTTAATGTTGGTTTCAAGACCCTTTTCCTTTCTTTCTCCACTCTTTTTTCCTGATATGACACAGGAAACTCAGGTGAACACATACGAATGCACTGCACTCCATCTGACTTTTAATTAAATCAGGAGCTGTGAAGCAGGAGTAGAGCAGCATGCTCCAGCCTGCAGCCTGAGAAACAAAAGAAGTGACTTGTACAGTATGGAGGGAGACTAATGGGCAGAAACATTCCTGCATGTAACAGTCTGTGCTCCCTACAATGTTACTTATCATTCTGTCTAACTTCAATAATATTCTTAGCATGAAATGTCTAAGATTAATGAGGCATTTATTCTCCGATAAGAAGCTATCACAAAGAATACATTTTCCATCAAGATTTTTGCAGTTAAATACTACCAACTTTTTTGCAAATATGGGATTCAACAGTGGTTTATAGTAGATGTTGTGAAGCTAGCCCATCTAGCAGGTTTGCACCTTGGGGTGGGTCAGCATTTGTTTTATCTGTTTATGAACAGACAACGTTGCTAGTCAGCACATCCTTGAGTCTCAAATTTCTGTCATAGACATCTACTGCTTGAAACTGTTAGAGATGGGATACAGGGCTAGGTAGATCTATGGCCTGACCCAGTATAGTTTGGGGTTTTTTTGGTTTGGTTTTGTTTTTTTGGGGGATTTGAGGTGTTTTGTTAATATCAAATGGGTAAAGGAACTCTAACATCTGTCATCTTTCTCTTGCTAGGTGGTTGATCTTGAACAGAACTCCCTGAGCCCACTTCCCGTGTCTTTCTGTCCTGCAGCTGACAAAAAATCCTATAAAGGTAGTCCTCCACAGTTAGAGCTCAAACACTGATAGGGTCACTGTTGGCCTAGATCTTTTTGTAAATTTTAAAGTACCATAATCAGAGCTGAATGTTTAAAATAAAGGTAAGTGACCGTGTCTTCCAAGGAAAATGATCCATATAGCCTTTTGGCTAATTTTTTATGCAGCTTCACTTTTTCACAGGTTTTTTCAGGAGCAGTAGGTAGCTAAGACATGTATTAGTCAGAACTTTACAACAGAATATATTCTTCTCTGTTGACCATTAGAAGGATGAAATCTGAAGGAGTCAGTCTCTGAATTGATTCTGTCATCTTTCACAAAATTCAGCTACTTCTGATTTGGTCATCCTGGTGAATGTCTGGTACAAAATCCTCATGCCTCCTTGTCACATACAACAGATGTCCTGTGGAAATCTTGGAAATATTAATGACTTCATTGACTCTGTCCCACTGAGTCTAATCAAGAATGAAGACAGTAGTAACTACAAAAACAAGTTGCTCCGTGAACAGTGGAACTAATTACGTGTCATGAGTCACCTCCACCATTACCTCCTGATTGCCTCACCTATTGCAGCCCTAGTCAAAAACTTTTGATCTATTCCACATTATCTCTTCTCAGAGGGCAAATGAAGGTTACTTCTAAGACACCCATTTCCCTTGTAGAAGCTTGTGACTGCCTTTTCTCTCAAACTGTCTTATTGCTTTATAGAATCAATTTGCTGACAAATTGAGGAAGTGTGGATTAGATTATCAGGTAGTTAGGTGGACTGCGAACTGTCTGGTGGGAAGAAGCCAGAGAGTG
>NW_010301467.1:0-17007 GCF_000700745.2 Antrostomus carolinensis
TTGGAGCAACCTGGTCTAGTGGAAGGTGTCCCTGCTGCTGGCAGGGGGGTTGGGACTGGATGAGCTTTAAGGTCCCTTCCAACCCAGTTTGATGTAACAACCCAAGTTTCAACATAACAGCGAGTCAGATTTTCAAGAGTTGTTTTGAAATGTTTAATATGCTTTTTTTTTTAAGATTTACTTTACAAGGCAACTTGTCTCACTGTCATCAATATCTCAATACAAAAAAAAAAAATCTTACAATGCTTTATTTGCTAAAAAACTACAACATTAAAACTGGGGTTAGGCAGCTCTTCCCTTTGGCCAGCTGTTTTGTTACAAGGAGCGTCCCACAGTCCACTGCTAGAGGTTGCTGTACTTAATAAGTTACACAAGTTCTGTACATAATTACAGTCAGAGTAGAGTATGCAGCTGTATAATACACCACAGTAAAACACCATGAGGGCAAAGAACTACTATATATGAAAGCATTTTGTTACAAGATTTTATAGTTTACGTGACCAGGAGTCAATTTGATATCCTCCTACCAGGAGACTGACATCCATCCTTCTTAGGCACTGATCCAGGCAGAATTGCCTTGCAGAAAAACCTGGCTCTTTTGCCAAACTCATGCATTATTAAAAATAAAAAAATTATGTAGCTCAAAGTCTTTAACAACACTATAAAAATAATTATTTGCTAGTCTCGTGCTTACTTTCAAATTCATGAAGTATTTGAGTAATTTCACATTCTCTTTCTGAATTAGGTTCACTGCAGTATTAGATCAGGCAGAAACTTCAAAACCTTGATTAGCCAAGTGTGACTCAACCAACTGGATTATTTCAGCTTGAACAAAAAGGTCTGTGTAAATACAACTCTAAAAAAACCCAAACCAGTTTCTACCACAGCAGATCAAAAGCTAAATAACACTGAATATCTTTTCCATGGTGGAAAAAAAAAAATTAAAAAAAAATCACTATTGTAAGTGTTAGCACAGGATATTCAGGGAAAACATATTGTAGGACCATGCTTTGTAAACATTTCCACAAATCATTCAGAGACTATTGGCTTTGGAATGAGTTTTCAAATACTTGGCGTTATGCAGGGCAGTAATTAACAGCTAATGCCATGAAAACAAGCAACTTTAACGTGAAGTTATGACACCAAGAGCAGTGAAGGCTCCTGCATCAAGTAGTTAAAACTGGATATTAATTTATATTTTATTATAAAGTTTATAGCGTTACAGAGTCCAGCATGGCACGGTAAGTAACCTTCTTACAGTTGCAGTATTTGTTTTTGCTTGGTACAAAAAAGCTGAACAGCAGCTTAATTGTTGTTATCTTGAATCCAGGACTGGAATGAAGTGGTTTCTTCTGAATAGGGATGAGTCAGTGATTTAAAATAAAAAGGCTGCATTTCCATTCAGTTTCAGATATGTGCAAAATTCCTTTGAGTACAGTAGAGAATATGGCAGAGAAGTGTGCAATCCCAGCCCGGGTGCTGCCAGTACACTGCAAACCAGCAGATGGAGGCTGGGCTCCCAACGGTTACTCACCACTTCCAGCATTCTTTCCAAGAGTCCTCCTCGCAGCTGGTGTTCTCTCCCCACCCCGCTTTACGTCCTTTTATGCAGTGCATCAAGTACTGACATTCATAATTATTGTAAAAAAACATTGGTCCAGGATAGTTCTAAGAAGCTTCCTTCAGGAATTCCAGTAAACTCTCCATCCTAAAACAGCTGTAACTGTTACAATGGATTTACGAAAGCAAATGCAATCTGAGAGATGAAGGTCTGTGAAGATTAGTATTTCCACTTTCCTAAGGTCTTCAAAAGCTTTTAAAAACACAGAAAATGGATCCCAATGGTACTTTTCGGAAAGTCGCTTGATTTTGGTGCTTTAGCCCGGACGTGGTTTTCTCTTTTCACATGTTGTAGGCAACATAAATAGGATCCAACTGGTCAGCTAAAAACCCGTCTCTCAAGTGCATCCGCTGTTTCTCACCGCGGGAGTTGATGGGAATGACACCGGGGTCCACAATGACGACGACACCCACTATCAGATAATGCTCTTCCAGCACCACGTTTGTCACCAGCGCCACCAGGTCCAACGCTTCTTGTTCTGAGCCTTCCAACTCCACAACCACCACCAGCAAGTTGGTCCATGTAAACACAGCGCTGTCAGCGTGAGGCAAATATTAACGGTGAGAAAAAAGGACATAGTCAAAGGCAGCGAGATATCAGAGAGAGACTCACTGGAAAGAAAGTTTGTAAGAACCCGAACAATTATCAGTGAGAACAAGTGACACAACAGTAATGTGAAAATATTTGTACATCAAGAGGTATTTTTATGTTGTAACTTCTTGGGATTTTTCTCTGCTACTTGTTGTGTAATTGTCCATGTACAAGGTGTAAGTAGGTCTTTTACATGCACACAGCCGTGTATTTGAGAGTCCTTTGCACTTACATACTGGAACGGGAAGGAACCGTTAAGGTTTCACATTCAGTGTGTGCGTACTTGCTCTCAATGTACTTGTGTAAATCTTCAGAGATTAGGAAAGAGTAAACCTCCCACAGATTCCAAGTAAACACTACCACTTGGAGACTGAAGAGGACCTACAGCCACGTGGCATAAATCATTGTCCTGTCCAAATGAGAATAATACACGCTCAAAGATACCGCTGAAGAAATCCTTGAGATGTGATAACCACATTCTGACACAGCCAGGGAAGTCAGCAACACAGCTTGCAGGTCCTCTGCTGCCCTGTTCATGCCCTGCCCTCCCTGTCTTCCAGACTGGGGAGATCAAACTCTCATAAAGGGGTGGGTTTGGTGTTTTTTTCCTTTCAGAGCAGCGGAAGCAGGGGAAAGAGGGCCATTACATTGCAGTTACTCTCCCTGTAGCAAAGTTTTGGTGAGTTACCTCTACAGTAAGCTCAGTCTAGCATGCTGTTCCACAAAGCTTGACTTCTTCTGCTTTAGAAGAAATAAACAGATACAGAAAAGTAATACTGAAACTCTTACCATTCTGCGATGCTCTTGTGTGCTCTTATTACCGAGGTCTCTATGTCAATGGGATGGTACCTCATTCCTCGGAGCTCCAGTGTTTCATCCAAAGAGCCTACCACGTACAGGGCATCATGCCTCTCTGCAATATAGCACAGACATGGAAAACATCTTCAGATCCACAGGACAAATGTGATCATTTGTATGTGCTTATTCCTGATGTTCTAAGATGTTGCTGGAGGAGTCTACAATACACATCAAGCTCTACCACTTGGAGAGAAGAGAATGAAGAGGTTATTTAGCACTTCTGCCTGTTGGCTCCAAGCACATGAAACCAGACTGAAAAGAATTTCTAGGTCATCCAGTTCTGCCCCTTCTCTCACGTAATGTAACCTCAGTTCATAAACCCCATCAAAATCCACTGTTAAAGTATCTTTTTGTCCCACTATTCTTAACTCTCCTTTGATCTAAAGGAACACTTTTCCACATTCCAAATTTAACATCTTTTTCTTTTTGTGTCCTCATGCCAGGAATATTCCCGTCAGCTTCTTCAGTTCCCCACAACGCAGAGAGAACAACTCTATCCCCTTCTCAGCCACAGCTTTGCTAGGTTAAGTAAGCAAAGCTTTCCTAGACCCTTCTTGAAGGACATGCTCTCCACATTGCCACCTTCATCCTCTAAGTCTGTTCAGTTCAACTTCACTTTTTTTTCTTGCACACATTTTGTAATTCTGCTCAATCGTGTAACTTGAGTCAAAAAGCACGTTGGGAAGCTGCACTGTATTTCATGCACACCTGCTACGAGTGCATTCACCATGCACAGCCTCTCCAATGCTGACAAACTAAAGGACATTGTTCCACAGTGTTAAAATCTCCACGATACACGATTTTTCAGAAAGCTACAAGGCACAAAAGCTTGTGCTATAGTAGCCTCGTGCCTTGCCACCTGCACTTTCTCTCCGTGAAGGTCTGCTCACAGATTGCAATTTCTGTCAGCTACCAGCACCCTCATTACCGCTGCTGATGCCAAATCCCATGACAGCACCTGCCGCTTCAGATGCTAACTGAAGAAAATTAGGTGGAGTTCAGAGAAATTTTGTCTATAAAAAGGTGGATTAATAATGGGAGCACGTGCACCCGCCACCCAAGGATCCCAGAACGGCTGGACTGAACTTTGCTGGAACCAAGGAGTGGTGATTCTGGAAACTTTCTTATTTTTCTCTTTTTCAATCTTCCTTTTTCTGGAAACTTTTCTCTCTCTCTCCTTTCTATCTTTTCTCTTTCCATCTTCCTTTTTCTTTCGAAGCTTCACTACATCCCCGGCACACAAGGGGAACATCATTATAAGTTTTAGCATCATCAAGTGATCTCTAGTTCTTGGTATCGCTGTAAGTTTTGGTGTTGCCAGATGATCACAAGTTTTGATAGTTGTTGTTTAGTTCGCTGTAGGTGACTGACATTGCTGGTGTTTGCTGAGTCACTGCAAGTTTTAGTTTCGCAGTAGGTGTCAGGAGGGTGGAAGGTTCCTTTGCCAAGTCATTCCAAGTCACTTGTACTGTCGTGAGTTTTTGTTGCCAAGTCATTTGCCTTTTGTAACATCGCTACATTTTTTACAACACCCTTTAATGAACTATAGTTTATTAGAATCTCTCAAATTAATTGTCATCACTACTGAGCAGAGATCCAAAAACAACCTCCCCCTAATAATCCCGCCAGAGCGGGACAGGACAAGTAGGCTGCAGGGATTTCTCCAGCTGGATCAATAGTGTCCACCTTTCTTGTTCTCAGGAGCCCCAGGGAGATTGAGTAACACACCAGCACAGTCGACTGGAGGACGACTCTCTCTTGGTGACGAGATGCAACAGAGTTACACCATGGACCATTTCTGAACCCCAGACTGGCATCCACTGCAACAGATGGGGTTGTTTCTCAACAAAAGTCTGCACCTTCACCAAACTGCTCTCCTCGCTCACTCTTCTGCCTTCACACAATGGAGGACTAAAAGTAGGATGGACACGCGTGTGTCCCCCAAACAGACTCTTACACTGGAGCAGTGGGAGCGCTGCTCTCCTGTCGTGTACTGTGAGCGATTACAGGCAACGTGAAAGGTGTCTGTGACCCCTACGGTTCATTATCCAGTGACAGCCATGAGGGGACGCTGACACCACCCATGTACACACCACCATTCATTTAGGTCCAATCACAGAAAATCAGCCAGATACATTTCCTAGGAAGTTATAAGCCTTCAAACTCTTTTTCTTAGGATGTTTAGAGATTACTATTTTTTTTTAATGTGTGCTAATCAAGAGTTATACCTCCTCCATTCTATCTCAAGAGATAAAGGAGCAGTTTTTTTCTTCCACCTGCTTACATTTCTCAAGTTTAGACATCTTGGCTTAGAGTGAAAAAATAAGATTAACAATTTATTTTTGTATACTGGAAAAATTATGGAGTTCCACCTCTAGACCTTTAACTTCTGAAAGGCTGGGAAATCACTGGTACTTGTGCATGTCCTAAAACTGCTGAATGATTTAACTATTCCTCTTCTCTAGATCAGCACTGAAGTGCTGCATCCTGTCTGTAAGGAAAGAGGTTCAGAGGAAAAGGGAATAGAAAGACTCTAGTGTTTTTAACAAATGTGCTCATGTTATTTTGTGTACGTGGAAATAAAGGGAGATGAACATGATTTCCAAATCTGTCACAAGGGCATGACGAATTTCTCATTTTGCAGGATTACCCAGTAATCAGTGAATACGTGCAGAGTAACCATTCCTGGTACCCTCATCACTTCCCACTGACTGACGTCAGGATAAACTGGCAGGACAGCTTAACTCTTCCCTAGCTCAGCTACCCCAGGAGTTTCACACACACGCTTCCGTGAGCACCTGTGTTTCCTCTCACCTCCACTCGCATCAGTAAGTTCTGTTCTGCGCAGAAAGCCAAGGTACCCAGTTCGAGCCCATATGGTCTGGGTGTCTCCGAAACTCAAGCGAGCAGTAAAGTGATCGGCGTGCAGTGCTTCTTCTCCATACACTGTGTAGTAACCAGTAGCGTTGTGGGGACTACTCACCCATATCTAGGGGATAAAAAAACCCAAACCAAACAACGACAGAAAGGGAATCATTCCCATAGAAACACAGGTTATTTTGCCAGACCCAGGCAGCACCATTTATTGATTTAAAAGATCTATTCCACTAAATCTTTTTGCTTCTAAAATGCCAGTAGTCTTATTAAAATAATTTATTAACTTCTGCCTCACAGAAAATGATCTGGAAAAAGGAGTAAAAAGGAGTTTTATAGACATGTAATCAGGGATAGCGAAGAGGAAAAATGAACTGGGCATTTGGCTTACTGGAAAGGAACACCTGTTAACCTGCAATCTTCTGTGAACTGGGCATCTTAGCATTCACAAATCCCAGATGTATATAAAGCAACAGATTAAACCAAACAGTAAATTACCTCCTTACGACTGTCCCCTGATGGGAGCACATAAAATACGCACTGCCTCTTCTAGCTGCCAATCAGAAAGACTAGTCAGCCAGTATCACCTGGTACTGCCAGGCAGGAGTTTGGCAGAGGAGGGAGGAATCCCTGCAGATATACCTGCAGCATGGAAACACTTCCAGCTCTCTGCACAGTTCATTGACTTGCCACATTACGTGGCCATCCCACTAAGAGACAGGCATTTCTCTGACATGATTTATCTGTATATTAAATACAGCTGATAAACAACGTACAACAGCGTCAAAGCTTTACCTCTCCTAAGTGCGAGTCTCCCAGAGGTCCCTTGGTTTCTGTGTGTGCGATGATGACCTTTACCCCTGGAAGAATCTTGAATCAGAAGCAAATGTTTAAAATAGAAGTTAAGAGAACTTTAATTCAGCAAAAGAAAAGTTAATACTGCAGAACCACAAAAGTCAGTTTTGTCTGGTTTTGTCCCCTGAGTCCAAGAAGGACATGGAGGTGCTGGAGCATGTCCAGAGAAGGGCAACGGAGCTGGGGAAGGGTCTGGAGCACAAGTGTGCTGAGTTCCCTTGTGGCTGAGGGAACTGGGGGTGTTGAGGCTGGAGAAAAGGAGGCTGAGGGGAGACCTTGTGGCTCTGTGCAAGTCCCTTGGAGGAGGGTGGAGAGAGGTGAGGGTGGGTCTGTTCAACCAAGGATCAAGGGACAGGACAAGAGGCAATGGGCTCCAGTTGTGGCCAGGGCAGTTGAGATGGGATGTGAGGAAGAATTTCTTTGCTGAAAGGGTTCTGAGGCATTGGAAGGGGTTGCCCAGGGCAGTGGTGGAGTCCCCATCCCTGGAGGGATTTCAAAGACGGGTAGATGAGGTGCTCAGGGCTATAGTTTAGTAGTGAACAGGTGTGGTTGGACTCAATGATCTCAAGGGTCTTTTCCAACCAAACGATTCTATAATTCTATGATTCAACAGTCTATGCAATTCTTTCCCTTCTACTCCTCTCTGCACCACAGACATCAAACATCCTTTCCTACCAAGTTGTTTAATCATTTAAACTCTAAGCACCTATTTTTCAGCTTCAGAGTTGAAGTTTGTTTCACACCTGAAAAATACCTTCCACATGAAGGTCTCCGATTTCTTCGGCTTTAGCAACATATCCTATTGCTTCGCTTCACACACCCGGCTTCATTTTAACTACCTGTTCATTCTGAGCTCTCTCTAGTGCCTCCCCTAGACACACTGTGATTAGTGAAGCTCGCTGCACAGATTCTGTACTGAGATCCAGCTGAAGCAGCTCACCACCTAGGTAAGGGCATGAGGAGGAAGGATTGCTCTCAATCTCACCTTCCCAGACTCCATAAGCGGCAGACTGTGTGGAGAACCTCTCTCTACCAAACGCACCCTGAGAAAATAAGAGAATTCATTTGTACAAGGATTTATGAAGGTAAATAGAAGTTAAATAGACGTGTTCCAGTATATCCAGTGTTACCTGTCCTTAGCTGCACTTACCAAACCCTTATGCCAGCCAATTATGCTCAGTTATTCACAACACAGTAAGACAGTTAAGAGTTTCTAGCCATCTTCAATACTTCCACATTAGCATTCCCATCTGTTTCTTTTAAGAATCAGAAACTCAGCTCTCTGGAGAGATGAGTAACTTTTTCCAGCAGAGCTCTAAGGTTCAGTTCCACCAGCATTTTACATTCACCTTCTTTGCTGGACTCTCCTGAACCT
This sequence comes from Antrostomus carolinensis, assembly GCF_000700745.2. NCBI lineage: Eukaryota > Metazoa > Chordata > Aves > Caprimulgiformes > Caprimulgidae > Antrostomus > Antrostomus carolinensis. The sequence continues at coordinate 8,175 of NW_010301467.1, forward strand.
CTGCTCGCCACGCTGAACCATGGCAGAGCATCAGTAGGAATTACAAAAAGGGAACAGCAAGCAGCCTAAATCTAGACCTGAAGGGTCTGGAGCACAAGTGTGCTGAGTTCCCTTGTGGCTGAGGGAACTGGGGGTGTTGAGCCTGGAGAAAAGGAGGCTGAGGGGAGACCTTGTGGCTCTGTGCAAGTCCCTTGGAGGAGGGTGGAGAGAGGTGGGGGGGGGTCTGTTCAACCAAGGCCCAAGGGACAGGACAAGAGGAAATGGGCTCCAGTTGTGGCCAGGGCAGGTGAGATGGGATGTGAGGAAGAATTTCTTTGCTGCAAGGGTTCTGAGGCATTGGAAGGGGTTGCCCAGGGCAGTGGTGGAGTCCCCATCCCTGGAGGGATTGAAGAGTGGTGTAGACACAGTGCTGAGGGACATGGGTTAGTCGGGGACTTGTCAGTGTTGGGTTAATGATTGGACTCAACAATCTTAAAGGGCTTTTCCAATCGAGGCCATTCTGGGATTCCGTGAGTTAAGTGACACCAGGCAGCCCGTCAGTAGCACGACTTGTGAAGACAGCGCATCTGCTGAAGGGACAGGAATCGCGTGCAGGAGGAGCGGTTACCAGAGAAGCAGCTGTTACACACCATGTTGTATGACATTGTCCCTGCACCTATAGGCTAGAACTGACTTAACACAGTGGCAGCTTTGAGGCTGTGACCAAACTTGGTGTCAACAGGAATATGTAGCATGCAAGTCATAGCAATATATTAAATACGGAGAAAATGACCGTAGTTTACATTCATCTGTTCAGATGCCAAATCGGGATCGTGCAAGTGATGGTGAACAGGTTGTCTTCTAACAGCTAAGATTTAAGCTTGCAAAAATTAGAGATCAGTAGTCACAAAAGCTTAATGTAAGCCCCTAATTTAACATTATCAATTAAAAAAACCCCAAAACAAACAAAGCAAATGCACTAAGTCTTGATATCATATTTCTTAAGTACAGAAACACATACATATATGTATGTACCCTACTAAACTTATAGTCTGAACTTGGTGCTGCCAGCACTTGTATTAACCAAGAGACAAGTTAATATGAAAATTACAGAATTAAGTCTGACAGAATGATGTATCCTTGGCAAGTTTACAGATGACATGTGTGTACATATCTCTGTGTGTGCTTTCATATGCGGTGGTACGGGCCCGACATGAATTTATTGGAGCTGGGAAGGCTGAGGAAATTGAGTTGGTTTGGTCTGAAGCGGGGAAGAAGGGGAGAAAGACTAGAGACTCTAACTGTATTTTTTCCGCTTTCTAAAGGATTGTTACAGAGAAGATGGATCCAGATTTCTCGGAGTTAGTTGCACACCATAAGGAGAAGAGCCCAGAGACATAATATGCAAGATAGGAAATGCCAGTAAGGAAAAATTCCCCAGAGCAGGGTGTCATCAGCCTCAGCACATACACCCAGAGAGGAAGAGGATCTCCATTCTTGGAGATTTTCCGTACTGAACTCGTCCTGGCCCTCAGTAACCCGATGATGCCTTGAAGCTCGTCCCATGTTGAGCAGGAGGTTGCATGAAGGACATCCAGAGATCCTGCCTGTCTTAACTGTTTCTGTGTTTCTGACTAACCACTTGGCACTTGGCAAAGTCACCTTTTGCTAACAGTCTGGTCAGGTAAGAAACAGCTAGTGAGTCTAGATTATACAAGAGTGATGAACAGACAGCACGTTAGGTGAGGGTCTGGGAAGGAACTGCAGAACAAGTGATGGAGAAGGAGATGCTGGACCACTTCCAGCACACAGCCATGCTTAGAGGATTCTCTAGCGTGGGATTCCTTGCATACAGTGATGAGGGATTAGCTGCTGCCAAGAATATTTCAACATACCAATGCAACAAGGCTGGACTTTCTCACTGATTAAACAGTTAATGCTTTAATGTAAATCTGTACCTGTCGTGTCGAAGCGCTCTCATATCTACGTAGACTGTTGTTGGATCTGGTCCTGCTGTTCCCTAAGAATAAAGGAAGAAACCAATTCAACAGAAGACAAAAAATCCTGCTTTCATTCTCACAGCCACATAAACTCACAAATTCCTCTCCATTTTTACTGACACTTACAAACAGCCCCGCTTTCTAGTGTGACTGCCATAAAGCTTTGATGTTTTATGGAATCAGTAAACGAATGCACAAGTGAAGTGTGTATTTATACAAGTAGATCTTTAAGTTTTTAAAATTTTATTTTGGCAAGCACCTCCTCTAAAAACTCCATAGCGAGTGCAAAGCACGTAAGCTTAAACCTATGTGGGCCTAATCCTTTTCCCAAAGCTCAACTGTTCTGTTTTATAACAGTTTTATCAACTTTGAAGAAAAAAAAAAAACCAACATTGAACTAAAACATGACTCTAACCAACTCGTATCTTGTCAAGGCTCCTGCCAGTAACAACTGCAGCAGAAGCAGAGCTCTGTTGCAGTCGGAGGATAAACCTTCTGACCTTCAGACGGGCAGACGAGGTGCTCAGGGACATGGGTTAGAGGTGGGATTGGCAGTGTTGGGTTTATGGTTGGACTCTGTGATCTTAAAGGTCTTTTCCAACCACTATGATTCTGTGATTCTGTGAAATGCATATTTAAGCTAAAAAAATAGGCAATGCTTTGGTGACTATTCCCCTCCATAGCACAGTTTCTCTTTTTAGAAATAAAATGAGGCCACTCAGCCATCAGCTCAAGACTGCAGTGCTGGAGAACAGTAATAATGTCTTTTTAATGACATTCCCCTGTACTTTTGTAGCACTGCTGAGGCTCAGTGCCACTGACAGCCACACCAGATTCACGGGATGATCTTTATCTTTAGGAATACACCATTCAGTAATTTTAATCATTGCTATACCCCCTTTCTGCTTGTTTTGAGAAAGAAGTTTTGTGTAATTCAGCTACAAATGTTCCTTGGGAGTAAAACTGAACTTCTTTTAGAAAAAGAACCTCGCTTGATCCGTTTCAAATGACAACTCTCTCAAATGGCAGCCAGTCATTACAGAGGAATACCACTGAACCAGACGGACCGTAGGACGGCACAAGCACACATGCATCACTGTACCTGCTCAGCCAGCTTGCCCAGCCTGTTTGGCTGACAGCGGGACCACAAACAGAAGTAACAGAGGCCATCAAAGTGTGTGAAACAAGAGAGAAAGGGGAAAAAAAGAAAATACAAACAAGATGCACTGGAAACATAAGATACACACAGTAAGACAGAAAACAAAACTCATACTGTTTTAGAGTGAAAAGAAAATTTCCATTTCAGATTACTTAAGAGCTTGGCACTTTTAAGTGTTTCATTGGGAAACGTGCAAGTCCCGTTTAATAAACAAGAAGAGGTTTTAGGCAGATCATACCTAACGCCTGTTGCCTTATCATAAATCCCTCCTCCCTCTGTACGTGTCTAAAGGCTGCTTACAGCTTCAGAAACACCACCTCAGGAAACCAGCCCAAGACAGTTGGAAGATGTTAGGTATTCATTTGCATGCTAACTTGGATCAAATACCCATTCAGCTTGGCTGTTAACCTGTATTCATTTAAACTGAATGATTTTAAAGTCACATAAAGGTACCACTTTGGAAGACTTTTTAAAAAAAAAAAAACCACTACAAAGGGACTCAAGAACAGAGAACAGTGATGAAAAAGGTATAAAATGAAGGGGAAGCTTAACTGCCCAGCAGCCCTGCACTCTTCACAGCTTTCCTGGAGTATTTTTCACATTGCCATTTAATATTCAGTAAGAAAACCTGGTTTCTCCTCCTCTGTACAGTCTGAACAGCAAATATTCAAAACTGGCTTTTAAAATTCTTATTCAAACAGGCAAATCAGAAAGCTATTCTTTCATATCTGGCATCTGAAATGTTTTATACAATAAATTAAAAATAATTCTGTACAGTCGTCTTAATTGCATCTACATCCTTCCTATTTTTCTATCTACTGATTCATAAAATTGCTCTGGCTGCATTTCTTTACAACCATGTATCTAGGGGGTTGTTAAAATGCTTTCTCCTTTAATATGTGTAGAAAAAAACTATAGAAACTAAAGAAACAATTAGGAATGGCAACTTATTTAAGAAGCTCATGGCCCAAAACATCTCTCTTGTAGGAAATCTAGAACATTAAAATATATTCAGAGAGGAAAATGGTTTTGCTTTATCTAGTGGGCACCAGAAAATAAAATTTAAAAAAAAGAAAAAGTTTTGCAAAAGCACAGGAGCAACCTTCACAGAATTGTATTTTTTTATTAAATATAATTCATACGAATAAAATTGGAAATAAAATTTACAATTACACACATGCTTACTGCATGTGCCGTCTGTGAAATTCCCCACATACAAAGCTACATACTGCCACACCTGAAACTTGGGCAGTTTATCTATTAACTCAAATATCATCCCAAACCCAGGGTGCTTTGCCAATTTCTAGACCATACTTAGTACCTGATTTTCAGGTAAGTTGTGGAATACAGTTTTTTTTTTTTCTCTCCTAACTAGAGAAGAAACATCTCCTTAAGAAAAGTTAGATTTAATCTGTTTAAATTACACATACAAGATTATTGTTCAACTGAATATTAAACTGTGAAAGGCAGGCCTGGACCACAGTGTGTCGTTATCTCCAGTCTGTGAAGCAGGGCTGGGGACTTTATGGGCATGTTCTCCACCTCAAAGCTTTCAATTTTATACCTTTAATTGAAAAAAAAAGTCCAATTCCCACATGAGGTGAGACAAATGTATCTGCATGTTGATAATACTAATTTCAGATCTTTAAAAGTAAAAAAACCTGTCAACCTTGTCAATTTTCCTGGGTCTTATTTGAGGAACTCTGTCTTCCATTTAGCTCCACATATACATAAGCTATTTTTCAGAGACAGAAAATCTGAATCATGCAAAAGCTGAAACAGCACTGCTTGAAAGATTTAGTATGCTTATGAACAGGAAACTGTGTATTTAATTCATTGCTGCTCCTGCATAGTAGGAAGGAAACAAGTTTCTTAATACTGATCCTCTGTATTCAAAAGGGAAATCAATTGATCACTGAGAACAGAAAAGTGAAAATATCATAATCCACATCTTCCACGGCTTATTTAACCTGGTGATGAAGCAAGCAAGCAGTGGAGCTCTAGTTCAATAGAAAAAAAAATACATACAGCAGAACATGACTTCCTAGAAAGTTCCCAGAGATTCTGCCTGTAAAGTATAAGGAATAAGCAGTTTAATCTCACCTGTAAACAAATGGCTACGTTGACCCTGCACCCAAAGGTCGTGCTCACTGCACGAGCAGAGAGGCCCAGGTCTTTGAATAACTTGGAGAAAGACTGTGTCAATGCAATCCTTGGTCTCTCCTCTGCAACCACCATGCATGTTCGCACACAGGACAGGTTAACCCCTTTCAGCTGAGAGGTTGGGTGAAGAAAACAACAACATTTTAAGTTTGAAGTAAACCATTCTAGAAATAAGCCGGTTTAATTTGTGGAACAGACAGACTTGAATAACTTGGATAATAAAAAACACCAGAATAATCACCATGAACTGGTTAGACAATATAGACATGAACTGCACTGAGCTTGGCTCCATCCACCCAGGACAATGCTCTAAAGTTATGCCAAGCAGCTCTGTGGAAGGGTTTGATGTACAAGATGCACCATGTAGCTGCAACACTGCCACTCATCATTTTGAGCTGAAAACAACCCAGAAGATGTCCTTGTGTCACAGGGCTGGGCTCACAAGAGACCCGAGTGCTTCCAGTGCTCGAGACATTATCAGCTCCCACCAGCATCAGCGTGAGCCTGCAGCAACTGGCTGTGGGCCAGGACTGCCTTCAGTGAGGTCCAGGAGAAGTGGGGACAGAGGTTTTATTTTTTGTCCATACTGAGAATAAGCACAATGTAGCTGCTTTCTTGTGCACAACAACCTGCCAGACATTCCCAGTGGAAGTCCCGAGCAGCTTAGTTACTACAGCCGTGGGAAGTCTCCTACCATGGAGACAGAGGCGCCTCTTCAAGGACATGACGTTTCAGTTAAAGAGATTTCCCTCAAAAATAAATGGATGTATTCGTGGGTAATTGCTGCTGTTAGGAAGATTACATCAATTTTAGAACTCAATATTTTGGTGTCAAGAGATGTGAAAGCTGGTGAGACTAGCCAGGCTTTTTGTTGCATTTTTTGTTTTTGGTTTTTCTCGGGGGAGAGGTTTCTTGGCTTTGGGGTTTGGGTTTTTTTTTTTTGGTGTGTGTGTGGTTGTTTTGGGGTGGGTTTTTTGGGGGCGGTTTTTGGGCTTTTTTGTCACAGAGAAGAAAAAGTTGACAGTCTTGCTAAGCATTTTGCCCAAAAATCGTAGGAATACCCAGCAGCACAGAGGTGGGAGGAATAAGTCAAGTTGAAAACATAAGACTTTATTTTTCTCCCTACCAGAAATGCGAGAGCTGAAACTTCCAGCAATCTCAACATTTCCCAAAAAAGGCAAGCCATAATGAAAGCAGCCTTCCAATACCTGAAGGGGCTACAAGAAAGCAGGGGAAGGACTTTTCATAAGGGCAGTTAGTGACAAAACAAGGGGAAATGGGTTTAAACTGAAAGAGGGGAGGTTTAGATGAGATATTAGGAAGAAGTTCTTCACTGTGAGGGTGGTCAGACACTGGAACAGGTTGCCCAAGGAAGCTGTGGCTGCTCCTCCCTGGAAGTGTTCTCAGCCAGGTTGGATGAGGCTTTGAGCAACCTGGGCTAGTGGAAGGTGTCCCTGCTGCTGGCAGGGGGGTTGGGACTGGATGAGCTTTAAGGTCCCTTCCAACCCAAACCATTCTATGATTCTATGATTCTATGAAAGGCTTTTGATCTAACATTTATGGCCCATCTTCTGCTAGCCAAAATGAAATATTTTTAGAAAGATGCAAATATTCGTATGTCAGTAGCTTGAAAACTGAAGTCCACTCACCCGCAGCGCATCAGTCTGTGTTCCAAGCCCTTTGGTGCACATCTCCATCACGGAGTAGGAGCAGAACGTGATGCGTACTTTATACTGACTGACAGCAGACAACCACAGAGACACGTTGCTCTCCAGTTCCAGAGGAGGGACTAGAATGGACTGATGACCCGAATAGACACTAGGGAGAGGGAGAAACAGACACATGAAAACTTCAAGCCAGCATAAAAAAAAGGTAAAAGTTACAGGAAGTCAAAATGAAGCAAAAAGACGAAAGTTGAGAGCTGGGTATCGATCTGAACCTCACTTATCTCCTCCCCAGACAGCAAGTATCTTAGTTATGCCAAGAACTATGGGCTTCAGTTAAGTCACAGACTTTAAGGTGAGTATATTTGTCTCGCAGGAAATTGTGCTGAATGACAGGGAAATATTCAATGCCTTGAACAAATGGAACTTCTGACCCTAAAATGTTAATATTTGAGGCATCATTCCACTTACAGATTATAATTTTTAATTGAGCTTATTTTTGTGAGTTATTCTAGGGAAAATGCACCTTTTGCTTGGAGTGAAATGAGTCTTTAACACCAATATTCAAGTTTTTTCCTGCTCTGGCAGGGGGGTTGGACTGGATGATCTTCCGAGGTCCCTTCCAATCCCTGACATTCTGTGTTTTCTGTGTGTTTACTGCAAATTTCTAGCTTTTGCTGTAGGTGTCTCAGTTTTTAAAGAGTGTTTATGTGAAATATTTAACTTAGATACCAGTTAACATGTGTAGACAAAAAACTCAGATTCAGAATCACACCACCCTGTAATTATTATTTTTCAAAATATTATATACTCATTTCAAGACAGTAAACACCGTGACCATACAGTCTTAAACTGCCAAATGTTTTTTTAGATCAGTTCCTAGCAACAAAATCAGGCTTAGATAAAACCAATGTGTCTTGAAAAAGATAACAGCATCTCTAATTGCTTTTAAGAGGTAGCTTGACACTCTTGCCATTTCTCCTGCCTACAGCTTCTGTGTTTTTGCAGTGGGCAATATGACATATCGAATGTCTTAAAAGGCAAAAAAGAGAAAAATTTTGCAGCTTTGCAAAATGTGCTGCATTATAGTAGTTCCCTGATGGAGTCAGTTCAGGTCTCGTTCATTTTAAGAAACATTTACTTGCTTCCATCAGCAGTATTTCTTAGTCCACACCAAGCTTGCAGTCAACACCTAAAGGGTCTTGTAAAAAGATATGGTTTAATCTCCAAAGACTGGGAAAGGGTTTATTTAATTAATGTGAAACAGACAGTGAAGTCCTTTTTTTCTTGGATTTGGTATCTAATTCCACTTGCAAAACTCCAGGGACTCAAGTAGGTAACTAACTTAAGGAATTTTGTGACCACAAAAGGTATCCACCCAAGAGTTCTGGGGGAGCTGGAGGAACTGCTCACCAAGCCACTTTCCATCATTTTTCAGCAGTCCTGGCTGCCTGGGGAGGTCCCAGCAGAGTGGAGGTCAGCCAGTGTGACTCCCATCTATAAGAAGGACTGGAAGGAGAATCCGGAAAACTACAGGCTTGTCAGTTTGATCATCTTGAGTGCCATCACACAGTACATGTAGGGCAATCAAACAATCAGGTCCAGTCAGCATGGGTTTATGAAAGGCAGGTTCTGCTTGACCAACCTGATCTCCTTGTACAACATGGTCACCTGCTTAGTGGATGAGGGAAAGGCTGTGGACATTGTCTATCTGGACTTTAGCAAAGCCTTTGACACCCTTTCCAACAGTGCTCTCCTGGAGAAACTGGTTGCTCAGAGTTTGGATGGGTGAGCTCTTCACTGGGTACAGAACTGGCTGGCCGTGCCCAAAGAGTGCTGGGAATGGAGTTAAATCCAGCTGGGGCTGG
>NW_010301469.1:0-28418 GCF_000700745.2 Antrostomus carolinensis
AATAAATAATATTAATACATATTTCCATGTATTTAATTTTTCATTCACCCTAGCTAACCTTAGCTTCACATCACAGAATCACAGAATCACAGAATGTCAGGGATTGGAAGGGACCTCGAAAGATCATCTAGTCCAATCCCCCTGCTGAAGCAGGAACCTAAACGAGATTACACAGGAAGGCGTCCAGGCGGGTCTTGAATGTCTCCAGAGAAGGAGACTCCACAACCTCCCTGGGCAGCCTGTTCCAGGGCTCTGTCACCCTCACTGGAAAGAAGTTTTTTCTCAAGTTTAAGCGGAACCTCCTGTGTTCCAGTTTACACCCATTGCTCCTTGTCCTATCGTTGGGCATCACTGAGAAGAGCCTGGCTCCATTCTCATGACACTCACCCTTTACGCATTTATAAACATTAATGAGGTCTCCTCTCAGCCTCCTCTTCTCCAAGCTAAAGAGATGTTCTTTCCGTCTTTAACAATATTGATGCTGGTTTGAACTGACTGGCCAACTATTCACAACTCTCCTTTTAAAACTGGTGTCTTCAAAAGCATAGTGTTTCCTTTGATCCTGAGCTTTTGATCTAGGGAGATAGGCCTCAGCACAACATGCAGATTTAACTAGCACCCTCCTCAAGGCAAAATACCTTGTAAGAGTATCGCTTCATGTTATTGTGTGGTTTTCTCTTGGCTTCCCACACACAGTCTGCTTTGCTTTGATGCTGTATGCCCAGGCAAGACTATCACACACATAACTAGGTGGATATGTGATATACATGTTTTATAAACACTATACAACTTCTTATGCTGTGCAGAAATGCAAAAGAAGAAAGGATTAGTCTTATTCCTGTTGAAACAGAGGGGGGAACTGAAAAAAAAAAAAAGAACAGTACTTTGTCAAGTAATAGAATTTTAGTTTACCTTCATTTCTTCTAAATCATGACCTGACATGAGCTAATGTAGAACTTCTTACCTTGGAGGTATATCAGATGGGGAGCTTAGCAATTGTCCTTCTTTTCTTTCTCACAACTATAGACATATCTTACATCCATTGCATACATCTTATGCCCCATCTTGTCATTCCAGTGTCAACATCTGCAGTGTTTGTTTTTTAGGAGAGTGAATGAAAAATCAGCAGCCTTTTAACTCTGGAATGAACTCTTTTTGGAAAATGGTAGTGCTTGAGAGGATAGCCAGAAAGAAAACATAGTTTAAAATAATTGGTGTAATAAGCCAGTCAGTTGGAAAATTACTAACCAGGAGTGAGCACTGGGCCTTATCAGAAAGCTATGGCCTAATGCTTATCTGAGAACTTCATAGAATCATGGAATCATAGGGACATTTTGGTTGGACAAGACCTTTAAGATCATTGAGTCCAACCATAAACCTAACACTGTCGAGTCCACTTCTAAATTATGTCACGAAGAACCACATCTACATGTCTTTTAAGTACCTCCAGGGATGGTGACTTAAACACTTCCCTGGGCAGCCTATTCCAGTGCTTGAGAACCCTTTCAGTGAAGAAATTTTTCCTAATATCCAATCTAAACCTCCCCTGGTGCAACTTCAGGCCATTTCTTCTTGTCCTGTCACTTGTTACATGGGAGAAGAGAACCACCCCCACCTCTCTACACCCTCCTTTAAGGTAGTTGTAGAGAGTGGTAAGGTCTCCTCTCAGCCTCCTTTTCTCCAGGCTAAATGACCCCAGTTCTCTCAGCTTTTCCTCATAAGACTTAATTCACTTGTTCTCCAGACCCTTCACCAGCTTCATTGCTTTTCTTTGGACAAGCTCCAGCACCAAAATGTCTTTCTTGGACTGAGGGGCCCAAAACTGGACACAGTATTCAAGGCGTGACCCTACCAGTGCCAGCTGCAGGGGGATAATCACTTCCCTACTCCTGCTGGCCACCCTATTTCTGGTACAAGCCAGGATGCTCTTGGCCTTCTTGGCCACCTAGGCACACTCCTGGCTCAGATTCAGCCAGCTGTACACCAACACCCCAGGTCCTTTTCCACTAGACAGCTTTCCAGCCACTGTTCCCCAAGCCTGTAATGTTGCATGGGGTTGTTGTGACCCAAGTGCAGGACCCACCACTCGACCTTATTGAACTTCATGCCGTTGGCCTCAGCCCCTCAATCCAGCCTGTCCAGATCCCTCTGCAGAGCCTTCCTGCCCTCAAGCAAATCAACACTCCCGCCCAGCTTGGTGTTGTCTGCAAACTTACTAAGGGTGCACTTGATCCCCTCATCCCAATCATTGATAAAGATGTTAAACAGAACTGGCCCAATACTGAGCCCTGGGGAACACCACTTGTGACTGGCCATCAGCTGTTTCATGTATCAAACTCCTTGTCATTACTGCTTCATTGAAGGAAATGGTGAAATCTTTGAGTGCCACAGAAATTACTGGTTAGCAGATATAGAGAAATTCTCCACTCTGCAGTCTGAGATGGATGTCCTCTTAAAGCCCTGGATGCTTCAGATAGGGTTTACACTGGTGTATTAAATAGTGACAGTTTGGAAGCTTTTGCAAAGCTCCTTGAGTAAGGTATGACCTCCTGAGATCACTTCCAACCTGATTTATTCTATGATTCAATTAATGCATAAGGTATTATCTATAAATGCTTTAATGCTTCAAAATCTTGATCTGGCTGTTGTGATCTATTATGTGCTTTGATTGCCAGCATTTTCCTTTGAAGAATCCTTTCCATTCCTTAATCTTTAAATTATTCATATTCCCTCAGAAGCATCCCTTCTGGTATTTTAGTTAAGCCATAGGAGGGGTTAAAAGCAAGAGAATTCTGAATTCTGCTCTCATCTGTCTAGGGTTTTTGTCTTTTTGGCCTGTGCTTTTACAGAAATGAGCTGTGCTGACCCTGAGTATCTGCCATTTGGTAAAATGGGAAGAAAGAAATCAATTTCCCATACAAGAATAGCAAGAGAGTTAACTAAAATTTGCTTTGAGAGTCTTGCACATAATATGTTATTTACTTTTTGCTTCTTATACTTTCCATAATATTATCATTCTGTCCTCAGGCTTAATTAGACTTTTTACCATTCTTAATTACTGCTTTGATCTGACTTTTAGCATGTCTTCCTGAAGATGGAGTCCAATAATTGGAATTATTCCAGTTAATTTCAGACGATTTCAAGCTTTGCATGAACCCCAAGATACCTAACAAAATGTAGTAATCCATTCATGGATTTGTTAAATAAAAATACTTCCAATGTTTATAATGTCTGTATATGTGTATTTTTTAGGTGATGACCTGAAAAAATCATGTCTGAGGTCCAGGGAACGGTCGAGTTTTCTGTGGAGCTACACAAATTCCATAATGTGGACCTCTTCCAGAGAGGGTGAGTTGATGTTTCCATTAATTTGCAGCTGATTACAGAGGGGTAGTTTACAGAACAGTTAAACTCCCAAACAGATTCTTTTCTGCCAAAAGCAGTTATATTTCATGCAATCTCTGGGGCAGGGAAGGATGTCATTGGGCTTTCATTGCTGTCAAGGAAGATCAATGTACATTACTTCCATCATACAATGCTCTAATGCTCCGAATTACTTTAAGTGTCTGTTCAGATATAAGCACAATAGCCACTTGAAATGCTTCTGAACTGGTGTTGAGCCTCTGTGCTAAATGGTAGTTGCATTGAACTATAATGAAAACATATTCATTTTCGGGTCATATATCTAATTGAACCTCCTGTGTTCCAGCTTGTGCCTGTTGCCCCTTGTCCTATCACTGGCCACCACTGAAAAGAGTCTGGCCCCATCCTCTTGACACCCACCCTGTAGATATTTGTAAACATGAAGTCTTCTCAGTCTTCTCTTCTCCAGGCTAAACAGACCCAGCTCTCTCAGTCTTTCCTCATAAGAAAGATGCTCCAGCCCTTTAATCATCTTTGTAGCCTCTGCTGGACTCTCTCCAGAAGTTCTCTGTCTCTCTTGAACTGGGCGCCCAAAACTGGACACAATATTCCAGATGCGGCCTCACCAGGTATTTTTCAGTGAGGAACAGATGAAATACTGAAACACTTTTTGAAGAGACCAGAAGACCCAGATGGGTCGAAGGAATGTACTTCATGGACTGTAGTGGAATATTATTGTCTTTCATCTGTGAGGATTTATGTGTACAGCATGCTAGATATTCTCTTTTGAGCCTTAGATTGGCACAGGGGTGGTTCATGGCTGATTTGTACATCTCAAGCATCATTTCAAGCAAGAAAACTAAGGAATTGTTTTGGGTATTAGGATGGATTAGGTAGAGCTGTTTCCATCTGTATACAGGCTTTTTGTTCTCTGTTTTTACTGTGATGAACTATGTGGGAAACATGCTGTGAACTTCAGTGAAGGGAAACATTATTTCATTTTAACAGCTGACATCTGCCATTACGTTCATGTTTACATGAATATCCACCAACTTCACGTTAGAAAGAATGCTGACCATACTAAGTACTTGTGCTAAACAGAAAAAAAAAAAAAGTCCTCTGTGCTTGAGGTGTTTGGTTTATCTAAGTCTCCCATGTATTCTAGTCCTTACATCTTAGAAGACAGTCCTAGTTATAGATTTTTCGTGGCTTCTGGTGACCAGTGTAATGTGTTTGATCTTTCTCACTTTTGAAAATCCACACCTATCTATGGGTTCAGTGATTTTTTGTGCCATAGACAGTAGGATGTTCAGAGGTTAGCCAGAAATCTTCCCACCTCTCATGTTGCTGTGTGATAACCTGCCTGGTTTTTGTCATATTGGTCTGCTTTTGCATTCAATAATTTCTGTAAAATGCCTTCTTTGGCTTTGACTAATCTCTGGTGTGGGGGTAAATCAGCACTAATACAGGTAATATATTCTTCTGTCACACTAATGAGTTCCTAATTATGCTTGATTTTTTCCCTACTTGTGCTTACCTTGCTTTACTGATTAATATTCCAAACACATGGTACTATAGGTTATACTGCATTAATTTGTTTACAGTAATTTTTCTTTCTACATATCCTGCATAGTATTATGTTTGTTTTCCTTCTATAGTTTTAACCTTTGCATTTCCAAAAAAATCTGCTATTGTGTCTTATATTTGCTGATCAATATGCTCTGGCTGACTTTATTTACTCAGCAACCCCTATCACTGTAGCATGCAAGTTTGAAGGAAAGGAGTAGAGGAGCTTGACAAATTTTGTTTTAACTTGGGCACACTTTTTATTTTCTCTCCTATTGCCATTCATAGAATCATAGAATTGTAGTGGTTGGAAGAGACTTTTAAGTTCATTGAGTCCAACCATAAACCAAACACTATCAAACTCCACTTCTAAACCATGTCCCTAAGAACCTCGTCTACCCGTCTTTTAAATACCACCAGGGATGGTGACTCCACCACCTTCCTGGGCAGCCCGTGCCAATACTTGACTTCCCTTTTGCTGAAGAAGTTTTTCCTCATATCTAAGTAAACCTCCCCTGGTACAACTTGAGGCTGTTTCCTCTTGTCCTATCGCTTGTTACTTGGGAGAAGAGACTGACACTCGTCTTGCTACACCCTCCTTTCAGGCAGTTGTAGGGAGTGAGAAGGTCTCCCCTCAGCCTCCTTTTCTCCAGGTTAAATGACCCCAGTTCCCTCATCCTCTTATCTCCAGGCCCTTCACCAGCTTCATTGCACTTCTCTGGACACCCTCCAGCACCTAAATATCTTTCCTGTAGTGAGGGTCCCAAAACTGAACACAGTGCTTGAGGTGTAGCCTCACCAGTGCCGAGTAAAGGGTGACAATCACTTCCCTAGTCCTGCTGACCACACTATTGCTGATACAGACCAAGATGCTATTGGCCTTCTTGGTCACCTGAGCACACTGCTGGCTCATGTTCAGTTGTCTATCAACCAAAACCCCCAGGTCCTTTTCTGCTGGACAGCTCTCCAGCCACTCTTCCCCCAAGCCTGTAACCTTACATTGTTGATACTCACTATAGACATCTGGGATATCATGGATTGCCATATGGTCTTCCTAGATAAAAGGGTGGTAGAAGTAATAAGGAAGGGAATTTTCTATTTACTAGTGTTTTTTCTTCCTTGTGTGCCTTGTAAATTGAGTCAATATCATTCTGTTCTGACGAAGGCCAGAACAGTTGTCCATCAGGATAGCAGCAGAGCTGAAATAAATCTTAATTCCTGTAGGAACCCGACATGCTGTGTTTTGTAGAAACAAAAGTAAGAACAAAAATGAAGACTATTAATAATAATTTATGTTGCCTATTTTTCTTCTTAATACTTTGGTACAAAAACAAAATTAAAAAACAAAACAAAACAAAACCCAACCTGTTTCTATATCTCCACAAATACATAGCAGTCCTGCTACTGTATGCCTCATTCACATAAGGTTGAAATTCATCGGTTATAACTGCAAGTGTGGACAGTGTTTTCCAAAAAAACTTAGTCTTGGCTACCTGTCCTTCTACAGACAGTACCTTTAGGGAGAGCATGACTGGGCCAGCAGTTGACCCCTCTGGAGAAGAGCACTCCATGCAAATAAAGGACTGAATAAATCAATAAGGTCTAGCAAGAGAATCCTGGAAGAATCAGCCCTTCTGGAGCCGTTAGGTGATGATTAACAATAAAACTTGACTAAGGACATGATCTGCTGGCCATAAGCCACAAAGTGCTTTAAAGTGTTAAGCCTTCAGTAGTGGTCCTATTCTATCTTTGATTGCACTGGAAGCTGTTTTGAATGCTGTATGCACACATAGCCAATTGCCACCTCTCCCTCCCCACGAGAAATGAAAATTCCTTAATCTATCTGAATTACTCCCTGTGATATTTGAATCATGTTTCTTAACCTGTATGAATGGTTAATGTCAGGTGAATATTGAAAAGAGACTGATATAACAATAATTGAAGTTTTTTGGTAAATATTTATCATGGTTTTATGTTTCTGGCATATATAATAGGAATGTTATCAGTAAATTACATGTTTCAGGTAGTTTACTTTAGTCAGTTGGAGTTAAATTTATCTTCTTTTGAAGGACAAACAAAACAGTGGCAGTATTTATAAACATCAAAGGTTAAATTTTGTAGGTGCTTCTATAGGGGAAGAAAGAACCATTTCTTGGGTCAAACCAAAGCATTTCCAATGCTGTCTGATGACAGGGTTCTAAAGGTTGAGTAATAAGTTATGCAATTTCTGGAAGAAAATACATTTTTAAGTTTTCCGTCCTTAATTCTCTCCATCATGTGCTGCTTAATAACTGGTGACAGATATTTTCTCTAGTGAAATTAGCTAACTGATTCTGATTTTCCTTAATAGAGTAGGAAATAAAATTATCCCTGACTGCCAGAGATCAATTAATTGATTTGTCTATTTCTGTCAGAAGCAATCCTTCTGCACCTTTTTTTTTTTCTTAAAGCTTTTCAAAATCTATTTGACAGTGAAAAAAACCAACCCCACAACTACTGTGTTCACTGGATAAGTAACTTTCAGAGTCTGTAAGAGAATAGAGGGCACAAAGGTGAAATAGTGACTTAATAATGCTGGGATTCTGACAATGTATTATAACACCAGGATCAAGATAAGTCATTAGGTACCAGTCACAGGACTGAATCAACTATTTTCACTCCTCAAATTCCAGGCTGCAATTTGTAAGTGTTTAACACTTACACTGGTGGTTTGTGTGTGTAAAGGGTGGCGCTGATTAAAAATGTATGGAATAATAAAGTCCATCTTCTTCTAAAATTAATTCAACATTGCCTTGGGGAAAAGATCAGTGGTCTCAGAGTTTCCAAAACCTACAAGTATCAGACCAAGTATCAGTAGTATTCAGAGCTGTTGAAAACATTATATTTTGCCTTAATGACAGAGCCTTGATGTGTCAAAACATCCCTCTTGCCTACCAAATGGACAATAGTGTTTCATTGTACTTAGTCATGAAATCATCCCCTTCAGAGACACAATGCAGCAGCTCCTTTCCGCAGCAAACTAAACAGAGTGTGAGGAGGAAGGAGCAGCAGAGACAATGTGTGATGAACTGACCACAGCCCCCATTCCCCATCCTCTATGCACTACTGTGAGGCAGGAGGTAGAGAATTCAACAGTAAAGTTAAGCCCAGGAAGAAGAGAGGGGTGGGGGGAAGGTGTTTTAAGATTTTTTTTTTTTTATTTTCTCATTTTCCTACTCTGATTTTGATTGGTAATAAATTAAACAAATTTCCCCAAGTCGAGTCTGTTTTGCCCATGACAGTAATTGGTGAATGATCTCTCCCTGTCCTTATCTTGACCCACAAGCCTTTTGTTATATTTTCTCTCCCCTGTCCAGCTGAGGAGGGGAGAGATAGAGCAGCTTTGGTGGGTACCTCGCATCCAGCCAGGGTCAACCTACCACACTAATATAACAGATTGAATAACCAAGGCAAAATCACAGAAGTAGTACAATCTAGATTCAAAAATAAAGGGCCTGGATAGGTAGTACTCAGGACCCTGAGGTAATGTTTCCCATGATAGATGTGGCAGAGACCCTTAGCATGTCCTCTCTGAAATGCAGGTAGTGTACAGTGATGAAAACTGTGCCTTGTCTGCTGGAGCTCCTTCTGTGACCTACTGCAGTCAGTTCCCTTTGCATCTTTTCATCCACTTTTATGTCATAATTGCTGATTGTACAATTAACCAGATGGTGTAAAATCAAGTGACAGCATTATGTAGAGAATATGCATGTCCATCTGTTGCATATAAGTGTGTCACACTACAATGGTTCAGTGAGTAGCAGAGAAAGGAGAGGTGAACATACGCAAGACACATGTTAGCAGTTAGGTGACAGCTTCTCGTAGAGTATGGCTCACTATCCTTTGATGAAAGATATAAATAGATATATATCTCCATAACTAGTCTGTCTGGCCTGCAGCTTGGGACTGTCTCTATACTATAACAGGTATGACTGATATTCTTACTATCTCTGCATAGGAGATACCCTCTTGCTCTGATATCCTAATGCCAGTTTTTATGAGCTGCAGAAGTGCCATCATGAGGGAATTGCTACAAAACACTGCACATTGTCTCCTCAGCCCCACAGGTGAGCATGTTGGACACCAAATAATATAGAAAGCCAGTGTAGAAAGCAGAGGATAACTTAACTTTCTGTTTTCAGAGTGCTTTGCAGCCTCTGACCAGAATCTAGACAAGCATTTTTAAGCTCAGGATTGAATATGGTGATCAGCAATTTTGGTTGGTTTTGTTTGGGATTTTTTTGTTTGTTTTTTGTTTCTTTGAGCAAAGTAGAACTTTGTGTCAAAAATGGAAAATGCACGTGCATGAAGGATGAGAGGAAATGGCCTCAAGTTGTGCGAAGGGAAGTTTAGATTGGATATTAGGAAGAATTTCTTTACTGAAAGTGTTATCAGGTATTGGAATGGATTGCCCAGTGGTGGAGTCCCCATCCCTGGAGGGATTTAAGAGTCATCTAGACATAGTATTTAGGGACAGGGTTTAGTCAGGGACTTGCCAGTGTTAGGTTAACAATTGGACTTGATAATCTTTTAAGTTTTTTCCAGTTGAGCCAATTCCAGTGTGATCCTGTGTGAAGGACGATCCCTTCTCTGGGACCTGACTGGGGCAGTGCAGTGAACCCCTAAAGGATAGAGGATCATCTCCAAGGGTCAGACATCTTAGAACTAATCTGGCATTTTTGACAAGTCCACACAATAATGTGTTTGTATGTGCAAAGAGCATAGAAATAAAATAGAAAACACTCTACTGCTCATGTTTCTACACAAGGGGAGAGAATAAAAAGAAAATTGTATGACAGACCTTGGTCTTTGTGGAAGCACTACTAAGGGTTGCTCAGATATTGGTGATGAGTATCATACTCACCAGCTAGTGTGTTCATATACATGTTTGTAACTGAAGAAGGTTATAAAATGTTCGCTGTTTAGACAAAGCTAGTGCCATAGCAGAACGGACACTTTGCCGTGATAGTGATCTTGTCAGCAAGAGATTGTGATAGATGAATAAAATAATACAAACATCTATATCTCAGAAAATAGAGGGATTTCACTGTTCTTCCAGACTCAGTTTTCAACACTGATAAGTCCTCAGGAAATCAATTAAAATTATGTGGCGTTTTATCTTACTTAGACTTCTATACCTGCCTTAAAAACCATTGACATTAATGTGTCTTTCCGTTGTCTTGTTGGATTGTGTCACCTTTGATTTAGAGGCTGGCAAGCAACGTATCTTTGTAACTCATGCCTTCAAAGAAGCTTCTTCATGATGCTCAATATTAAGCAAGGTTATTTCTAGTAAGTTTTCTCTGACAGAGTTTTAGCTGAGCCTTTGGCAATGTCTATGCTTTCAATGCAGGTTCTACTCAGTTTTTTTAAAGCTGTGTTTCCTGGAGTTAGGCAGTTAGACATGAAATTCTTGTCAATTTAAAATTAACCATTTAATGCTGTCCTGGTTTTGCTAAGATAGAGTTAATTTTCTTCCTAGTAGTTAGAATAGCTGTGTTTTAGTTTCAGTGTAGGATTTGTTATGAGAAGAATGTTGATAAAGTACTAATGTTAACAGTTGCTGCTGGAGCCCAAGGCCATCATGTTTGGCTGGTTTGCAAGTGCAAAGGACTTGGAGGGGAGAAGCATAGTGAATAGGAAAACCTGAAATTGACATTTGGATGTGCCAGTGAGATATTTCATATCATGTCACATCATGTTCAGTATATTAACTAGAGTTGACTGGAAGACAGAGGTATTCTCTCAGGGATTGCTTGGGCTCACGCTTCCAGGGTTTTGGTTTCAGAACTGTCTCTGCTCCGGGATCGCTGCCTGACACAGGATGGGCATCAGTCAGCGGCTGGTGAGCAATTGCACTGTGCATCACTCCTTTGTATATTCTGTTATTACTGTTGTTATCATTATAATTTTATTTTCATTACTAAATTGTTTTTATCTTACCCCCTGAGTCTCCTTGTCCTTATCCTTCCAGTCCTCTTCCCTACTTCTTGCAGGGGGTAGAGTGAGAGAGGAGACTGGGTTTGGCTGCAAGCCAAAAGCGTTAAACCACCTCAAATGCTCATGTTCACTATGAAAACTGTGGAAGGTTGTACCCCAAAGCTTCACAAAATAATTTCATATTTATTAGTTTAAAAAAAAGTATTAACTCCAGGTTCCATTCAGTTGTTAAATAATCCCTTGTTGGTAATCCAGTCAGTGCTGGAAGAGTGTAAAAGAAGTGTGTTCCTTGCAAGCCTTAAAAAAACAAAACAAAACAAAACACCAGACTTGGCTAACTTTTGCCTTTAGTTGACCACAAAATAAACCTTTGCTCTCTTAACATCTGGATACTACCTCCTCTAAGGAAAGCAAATATTACCCCAATTCAAGTGACATTTACATTGCTGCTTTGATGACTTTCTGAGTGAGTTATGTCAGAAAACAGCTTCAATTTCACCCAACATGATTTACATTTATAGGAGCTGCACTTCAAATGTTGACTGCAGTTCCTATTTCATAGACTAACAGATAGACCCATGTCTACCACTGGGAATAGCTCGGGGGTGTGTGTATGGGTGGGTGGGGATGTGTGTGTGTCTCTAAGCCTTCAGGCCTGTGAAAGTATATATGTGTACATGCTGCAACATTTTTTTCCTTAAGAACAAGTGAAATTATGCATTTTTACAGCACTAAACTTAAGTAAAACAAGCCAGAAACATGACACCAGCATAGACTGTGTCAGTGCAATTATTCTAAACAAGAGAGAGTGCCAGAAATTACTGAATGAGCAGTTCTGGTAATAAAATGACTATAAGATCCTTCAAAAAACACTGTGTTCCCTGTGTGTAATTTTTAGGGAATGGGAAATTATTCTACAAGATTTAATGTGAGGGTGATTGTGGTGCTTTGCAGCTCTTTTTGGCACTTTTCCTCTCTAAAGCACTTTGCAAACAGCAACTAATTGAGGCAGATGAAGTTATCTGTGTTCAGAATGTGTTATCACGTTTTTACACACTGTGCATATCCCTAGAGGAAGCATGGCATAACCAACAGCAGCAAAGCCTGTCTTTAAATATAGGACAAGTTGTTGAGAGAAGAGCTAGACCTGGTCCTTTCCTATAGTTTGTGGTTGCCAGGAGATAAAAAAAAAAACAAAAACAACAAAACAATAATCCAATGAGGACAGTCAGGCTCTAGAATTTGCTGTCCAAAGAGGCTGGGGAATGTCCACCCTTGGAAGTTTTCAAGACCTGACTGGACATGGCCCTGAGTGATTTGGTCCAAGTTCAATAATTGGTCCTGCTTTGAGCAGGCATTGGGCTGGAGACCACCCAAGTTCCCTTCCAGCCTGAATGACTTCCTGACTCTAGGATGAGTGTGATCATAGCCTTCCTCAGCATTGAAACAACCCTGTGCAGCAGTAGACACTGTGTTTTAGTGATTTATCATCAGCACCATGGTCTCCAGCAATTCATCTAGCTGTTTCACTTACAGCACAAAATAGGTTTATTTGATTAACATTAAAAAGTGATTTTAGCTGAGAAATGCAGTTTAGAAATAAAATTAAGTTCTGCTCCACACCTTAAGTCTTGATGTTATTGTTTCCAGTTCCTCAGCAAACATGTCACATCCTTATGTAGCCCAATTTTCAATGCTGAGCTTAATGCCATCCAGTTCTGAGAATTTATGGGGTTTGTGTCATCAGTTCTCTGTGATATCATTAAGCACAAATACTCAGAGGGTAAAAGAATTAGACCCAAGTGCATCACTGAAGATCACAGCTGTCTCGAGAAGACCCACAAATGAAAAGTAACCACTTATTGTATAAAGTCTATTGGTTCAAGTAGAAAGTCACCTCAAAGACATGGTTTTAGACCATTAAACGAAAAACTTTGCTTTGCTGAACTTAAACTTAATTAACTTTCTCAAGGGTGATCAAAGCCACTCTGTGATACTCCAGAGGATAATACTTTAAATTTAAGATCTCTGCTTGTAGAAATATTTTTATTTTATTAGTTGAATTCATGAAAATGGTCAAAGTGCTGCCCAATTACTCACCAAGAGCTTTGAAGAAAATCTTACGATGGTCAATTTTTAAAGTTATAGATAATAGAATGAACTGTCTTCCAGGTTGATGACTGATGAGCACTAAAAGCTGGCTAAATCCCAATAGTTTCATTTTTGTTTCTTCTTCTCTTTTAACTGTTTTTTTTTTTTTTTTTTTTTTTTTACCCAAGATTTTAATCTAACATCACACTGTGCATTTTATTTCCTAAGAGAGTGGATCCCATCTGTTTACATGACATTCCTCCTGGCTAGCACTGTCTGTATGATATATTCTAATATTTGTCTTTCAGGAACAAGCAGAATGAATTCTTTGGCTGTATCCCTACCTCTTGACTTCTGAATTTTCCTGGTGTGTACAAAGCTTTCCAGCTGGGTAGCCAGGGTATCTATACCAAATTTTGCTCTACTTAAGTATCACCACCTTTTATCTTTGGATCAGAAATCTTTTTACAACCTTTACTTACCCTTCAAAATATCTTTCTTAAGTCCTAGTTGCTTATATTCTACAGATGGGAAAAAGCTGAGACAACTGTAAGAGGACTAGGATCAGAAATAAGATTCTGGATTCACTAGATTATACTTAGACTTATTTTTCCCTGATACCTATGACTAAAGAGTGGCAAATTTCCTGAATACTGCACAATGTATAGTTTTAAATAATTTGTTGTAGTGACTAGTTATCATTCTAGTGTTCAGGACCAAGAAAAATCAGCTACACTCTCCCATGTGTGAATGGCGACTGAAGTGAGCACTCTTTCTTGACATATGACTCAGACAGATCTTGTTGTGCTACATGGACACCAAATGGGAGCAGAACAAGTGATGAATCTGTCCCATATGGGTTGAGAAGTGATAAGATGACATTTGGAATTCTCATAAGCTCTCAAATTAGTATAACATTTCTGGTCTCTCCAACATATGTTTGTTTCAAATAACCATGTTGTCCAGAATTTTCCCTCTGATATTGCACATCACTGGTTTCAACTCTGTATTAATGATTGTTGAGAACTCCATGTGAAAAATTTCACACTGGTATGAAAACTAGGGTTTGAAGAAAAAAACCCACACCAGTAATTTCTCTCACTGGAATGTCCCTAATTTAGTGTCCCATGCCCATCATTTTCAGAGAAGAAGCACTGCCTAGTGGTTAGGAGATGTGGTTCAGCTCTATTTCCCTGCTCTATATTTGAGGAAATCCTGTCTCCTGGCAAGACTGTCCACACACTTCTGCACAGTTTTGTAAGATGCATTTTAAGGTAGCTGTTCCAAACCTGAATGATCTATGACAGTTATTATTTGTTGGAGTGGGTAATGAGTTCGTGAAATTTCTTGAGGTGGGCTTGAACAGCCTTTTAGCCCATCAGCTATTATATACAAACACGAGAGTAGTAATAATATCTCAGAAGGTTGTTCTTTAGAAGGTACAATCACAAATGCTCAGATGCTGTGATAGTAGAAAACATCATTGTGCATGGGAAAAGCTTGTTCTAAAGTGTTCCAAAGTGACTTATTTTCCAGGTATTTTTGTATTCTGCTTAAAACATCCCAAAGTCTAATTTTCAGAATGGAAAACTGTATAACATCTCTGGATCACATCCTTTTAAGATGACTTATGTTGGGAACTCAAAATCATTACTCTTTTTTGACACTTCATCCTTTAGAGTTGCCTTGAGATAATGTTCGTGTAACTGGATAGTTTAATTCAATGGATGCAATCAAACTATATGGTGTGTTTACTGCAGACAAGGTGCACTTGAGGTTCAGTGGAAAAAACAACTGACTTTTGTCCTTGCATTAATGGATTCAGTATATTGTGTTTCTGGATGTGAATCTTCACTTTTTTAGCACTTTAATTACTTAATGTGCTTGCTGCAGCAAAAGTGCATTAACAAATACAGATCAATTTCTCCCATCAATCCATGTCCACTTTGTTACTTCAGAACATTCATTCATTTGTGGGGATAACATCTGCCAAGAAAAGGTATTACAAACAAAATGCAGCTGAAAAATGAACTGTTCTTTAGTAATCTCTTGTTCCCATTTGGCTATGCATGATAAAACTTTATAATAATGTCCTGCAACAAATGAAAAGTGAGTTTATAATGTGACCATTTGGAGAGATGTCTGCAACAAGGCAATACCAAAAATACTGAGGAAGATGTGGATTTTGAATTTATTTTGTGATTTTTTTTTTTGCTGATCATTTTAATGTATTCTCTTTGGTTTAGATATTGCCAGGACTCACATGTCCTTCTCACAGGATAAACTTTGTGAAGCAGTGGAGAGAAATAAACTGATGTAATAGACCTACTAGAGGTTAAGGAAAGTGACTGACTGAAGATTCTTGGATAAGAGCAGCCTTGGCTTGTTCAACAACTGGATAAAGAAAAAAGCTAAATCCCTTAACAGAACACGTAATGGACTCAAATTCTTATTTGGCAATGGGCAAAGTACTTAAGCATTCAGATTTTAGTAAATAGATTTAAGTTGATTTAAGTCACTAGGTCAAATTACCAATTTGGAATGAAAAAAAACTATTTAGGGCTTGCCCAAACTATGTTCAGATAAAGAAAATATACCTGTGCTCCCCTAATTTATGGAGTTATTGAAAGGCTAAAAACACTGGCAATTTTAAGAGAATAAAACAGTAGGAAATATTTCAGATAATAAAGTAGACAGAAGGTCTGTAAACACTGAAAACTAAGATTTTTTATCTAACTTGAGCTTCTGACAATTTTTGTTCCCTTACTTAAAGCTGTCATACCCAATTCTACACAGGGATTATCTGAAAATCCCTAATCTCTGATACATGTTTCATTGCATTACAAGTCACAACAGGCAACCAGGTTTCCAGTTAATTTCTGATTTGGTGTTTGTCAGAATATATTGATATATATGATCTTCTAGCAGATCTCATCAACAATATCCTGCCTTCGGTTAGCAAGAAAAACTGTCTTTCATGGATGTGGTAGAACTCTGGATCCATTTTTTTTTTGCTTTAAGAACCTTTTTCCAAGCAGAAAAAAAGCAATTGGAAAAAGTTGAATGTTGGTGCCATCTTCCTTCACTTGACCTGTCTGTGATGATGTGGCATCCCAGTAAACTGGAAAACAAGAGTATTCATAGTCTGTGTTGCAAAATATATTGTATGCTCTTTCAGACAACAAACAAATGATGCAAGTTTCTGGGAGTCCCTGCTACATAGTTTGAGTTTCCATAGCAGTGTTGTCTCTTTTAACTTCCATGTCTTCACAAATTCTATAGTCAACAAGATAATTTGTCCTTAGCCTTTGATTTGAATAATATCCAGTCTCTTTTGTCCCTAGGAATACTTTAATTCTTATCTTAAAGTCGTACTGTACTATTCTTGTAACTACCATTTGAGCTTTTTTTTTTTTTTCTGCAAAATCAGACTGGAGTGTTTTTTACCTCCACTGTGCTCTCTGATGCAGAACTCAGTGTCTCCTTGTGAGCACCCACTGGGACAGTGAACAATTTTACTGTGTTAAATGTCCTAACTGATGAAAATGGCACCTATCTAAACCCCTATCAGCCTATTTGTTGAGTTGAAGAGATTTTTCTAAGGATCTAACACTCAAGCCTTTTGGACATCTGTCTTTGTTCTCTCTATTTCACAAGAGAATATTGTATTTCGGTGTAAACATAGTTTCCTCTTGCAAGGTTGGTTGTCTACACAGCCTTATATGCATCATCATATCAAAAGCTTTCTGTCCCACATGCTGACCTTGCTTTCCTGTGTTATTACCAGCGTTTTCAATGAACTCTGAGAGAAATTCTGTTCTCTCACTCCAACTTTTTTTAGCACCTAGATTACTTTCATGATCTTTCAGCTGATGGCTGAAATTTTACCTTTCTGTTGCATCTTTCTGCCAGTAAAAAGTAATTAAATTTGTCCCTGTTACAAGCTTCTAATGATTTCCTCCTTGAAAGAAATGCTTAGTTATTCTTTACCTGTTGCACTGCTTCTTGGTTCTCTAGAACTTAGTTGACGGTCAAGACTATTTGCTACCTGCAGATAGACACTGTGTTTTTAGGATGGTCCAATCCAAAGATTAGCCCAGTGTCAGATGGCATCCTATATTTTCCAGGTTTCTCTGCTAGCCAAACTAGCAAGTTATAGAATATATTGAATTTAGGCACTGAAGGTCCTATCAAATATTAGTAAGAGAGGGAAAACTGTTAAAGGGAGACAGTGAGCCTTTTATTCTCTGAGGTAGATGGCCTATTTAGTTGGTTGGAGAGAGGAAGAATTAAAAAATTACAATTACTCAATCAATGTCTATCCATAATCTTGTTGTGCTCCTGATGTGAAGAGACTGTTCTTAAGATTAAGCTGTTGCCAGAATCATTACCTCAATGAAAATTAACATTTATTCCATCATAGTGAAACACCAAGTTTATAGATTGAGGCATTATCTGAGATTCTTTTTAGACTTGCCTGTGATAGAAGATTTGAAGAGTCCTGGCTCCCTTTGGAGGATCTCATATGCTTGACCAAAGAATCCACATACCTGTCATTAGTATCTCAAATGCTGGCATGGAAATCTAGATCCACAGAGAAGCTTGAGTCTGATGGTGTTCACTGTTATCAGACCAAATGTTTAGGTGCTTTGCTTTCCAGACTGGAATTCACAAGCCCAGTTTAGACATGTTTATCAGATACATACTGAATGAACATAACAAGTTAGGTGAGTTGTCATATTCTGAAATAGAATGAAGGGCTAGAGAAATAAGAACATGTAGTTCCATCACAGTGAATTCACTTAAAGTCAGTGGAGTCCTCAGTTTTCATTCTTGGTTCTGCTAATGCCTAATACACAATGCTGATTTGAGATCCAATTAATATTTTCATTCGATGAAAACAGGAACAGTCTCAGCAGAAAAATGAAAACAATACCATATGGATGAGAACAGAAAAGATGAAAGATGCAGATGATCTCAGACATGAGAGGGAAACTGGACCTAGCTATCGTTTGACTTAGGTTACAGAAAAACTGCAGAAAAATGTACTCTCTCCTCTGAAAGGAGTCTGCACAGACCTCAACTGAGCAGATGTGATACTGAACTTCAGCAAAGTGTTCAACACTGTTCCAACAAGTGTTCCCACAGCCTCCTCCTAGACAAACTGGCAAGGTACAGACCTGATGAGTGGTCTGCAAGATGGGTAGAGGGTGGTGATCAATAGTTTTTACTCAGGCTGGCAGCCAGGGATTCATACTGGGCCCCACACTGTTCAAAATCTTCATAAATGACCTGGATGATGGGACTGAAAGCATCCTCACCAAGTTTGTTGATGATGCCAAACTGGGTGATGAGGTGGACACGTCAGAAGGGAGAGCCATTTTACAGAGAGACCTGGACAGGCTGGAAGAGTGGGCGAGCAAGAACTGTATGAAGTTTAACAAAGACAAGTGCAAGGACCTGTACCTGGGAAGACATAACCAAAGAGCCCAATACAGGCTGAGCTCTGTGTGGCTGGGGAGCAGCCCTGCTGAAAAAGACCTGGGGGTCCTGGTGAACAACAATCAGAACAGGAGTCAGCAGCGTGCCACTGCAGCAACAAAGGCAAATTGGATCCTGGGGTGCATCTGCCAGGGCTTTGCTGGCAGACACGGAGATGTGGTTGACCCACTCTACTTGGTGCTTGTCTGGCCACATTTGGAGTATGACGTCCAGTTCTGGTCCCCACAATTCAAGAAAGACGTGGACAAACTGGAGAGGTCCAAAGGAGGACCATGGTGATCAAAGCAGGGCTGGAGAACCTGACCTATGAGGAACAACTGAAGGAGTTAGGTCTTTTCTCCCTGGAGAAGAGCAGGCTCAGGGAAGACCTCACCACAGTATTCCAGTACTCAAAGGGCAGCTCCAAGAGGACAGAGGCTCTCTCTTCACGAGGAGCCACATGGAGAAGACAAAGGACAATGGGTACAATTTACACCAGAATAGGTTTCATCCCTGTATAAGAAAGCAGGTTTTTACAGTGACAACAATCATTTCCCAAAACAACCTCTGCAGGGATGTGGTAGAGTCCCTGTTGCTGGAGGTTTTCAAGGTGCAATTGTACAGGCTGCTAGATGGTTTCATCTTGGCTCCCTTTCCCATGAAAGGCTGAACCAGATGATCTTTGGAGGTTCCTTCCATCCTTGGCTATTCTATGACTCTATAAACAGTATTTGATTTGTGAATCCTGATGGAAATAAGTGTGGGTTTCACTTCTAGCTCTTTCAGAGCAGATTTGCAGCTAAATTGGAGACTTTACTAGTACAAGGTTAAGTGGCTACAAACTCTTGCCATTTCCAGGATCTGGTGGCAATTCAGGTGGACACATCATTTGTCTCTGCTGCTGTTGTTTAGTAATGCTCTGTTTCTATATTGTCTTCTGTGAAAAATTTATCCTGGGAGAAAAATTCTGAACGACAAGTTTTTGTGAATTCTCACAAGATTAATATTAATATTTTTAGGATTAGCTAAAAAAATAGGTCAGAGCTTTAGCAGAGGGAATAGATTCATTATGCAGTTGGGAATTAAAAGCCTTTTCACCTTTCTGTACAGATTTTTTGTAAAGGAGAGAGGACTCACTGACAAAAACATTGTGGAGAGAGGTTGAGGTGCAGTTGTTAGTGCAGAATCTGTTCTGCAGAAAATAGGATTTCCATCTCTAGAGCTGTCAGGCTTGTGCCGGCACCGAGTGTACTTTCAGAAGGGACAACACATCCTTCTTCGAAGAGGGGGAAAAGTCCCTTCACTTCTGCCAACAGTTCAGTGAGAAAAATAGGTAAATTTGTGTAAGATCCCACATTTAACAGTTAGTTTTATTCCTGTGGAGTGGATGGAAACAGACATGACCGATTTCCTAAGAAAGAGTAAGAGAGAAAATCTGATGCATAAAGTAAAAATAAGGAAAATAAGGAGAAAAGGAGGAAGAGTGTTTCCTTGGGGTGCACTGGTTTGGTCACCCCCCAGTCCTGTGTCTGAAAGTCTGGAGTTTCTTCATCTGCTCATTGAAATGCTCAGTTTCTCAATTTATCTATTGATTTCTGGGAAAAGGAACGCTGTTATCCGGTGCATCAGGTGTCCCTGCCCAGGTGTTGGCAGGGCCAAAGGCGGCAGAGGAGGAGGAGGAGGAGGAGGAAGCCAAGGAGGGAGCAGCAGCAGAGGGAGCCCGAGGCCGCAGGAGGAGGAGGGCAGGAGGTGCTGCAGGCCCGGAGCAGGGATCCCCTGCAGCCCTGGAGAGACCCCGCTGGAGCAGAGACCCACCCTGCAGCCCGGGGAGGGCCCCAGGCCGCAGCAGGGGGGTATTTCCTGCAGGAGCTGCGGCCGTGGAGAGCCCAGGCGGTAGCAGGGTGTCCCTGAAGGACTGCAGCCCGGGGAAGGGCCCGCGCTGGGGCAGGGAGAGGGGTGAGGAGGGAGGAGCGGCCCAGAGGGGCTGGGATGGACGGACCCCAACCCCCATCCCCAACCCTGTGCCCCTCGGGGGAGAGGAGTCGGGAATGAAGCTGTGTGGCTGGCTGAGCCTCAGAGAAAGGAATTGATGGGGGGGAAGTGTTTTAGTTTTTGTTTCTCCCTTTCCTACTCTACTTTTAAATATAAATATATAAATTAATTTTCTCCAAATCAAGTCTGTTTTTTCCTGTGATGGTAACTGGGAAGTAATCTCCTGGTCTTTATCTTGACCCAAGAGCTTTTTTATCTTATTTTCTCCCCCTCTCCTGTTGAGGATGGGGAGAGAGACAGAAGTGATGGGGCAGCTGTACGGGATCTGGCAGCTGCCCCAGGTCAACCCACACCACCCAGATCCATCTTCAGGTGTGCGTTCTCTGACTGAAGCTGAGTGATGCTGGAAGTCCTGTGGTTTTCCTGCATCTCTAACTGCAAGTTTAGCCGTGATATCTCCTAATTTCTACTGATCAAATTATCTTTATATTCTTATAGTTGGTCTAATAAAGCTGCAATCTCTCTCTCTTTTGTCAGAAGTGCTTCCTTTAGCACTTGATCAGAACTGCCTGCTGTAGGTACACCATGCCTCCTATCATCCAATTTAAACCATAAAGCAGACATCTGAATCAGGTTATTGTACTGTTGCTGTTGTAATTCTTCTTCATTTTGTTTTAATTCTGTTTCCACTTCCTTCATTTTTTTTAGTTGTTGTTCCAACTAGTTCACAGTATTCAAGAATTCAGTACGTCTTTTCTCCAGTTCTTGTATCTGTGCCACCAGTTTCTCTCTCTCTGTGTCACAAGCTGTAAATTCTTGATGGTTTTGCTCCTTTTCTAATGAAAATCTATTATAATGACCTGTCTTCTATTTTATTTCTGCTTGCAAAAAATCAATCTCATATTCTTTGAGCATTCCAGAAGTCTTTGCTGTTTCTGTAAGTTTTAACTGTTCTAGTTCCTTAATTTTTTGTACCCTATTAATTTTTCCTTTCTATAGCTTACTTATCCATCAGTTGCCACTGGTTTTCAAGCTGTTTTTTAAGGACTGGAATTTGCTTGTTCAGCTGTACAGCCTCCAGTAGTTACTTAGCCAAGTCCTGATCACTATGCAGTTGTTCTTCATGTTCTGCATCTTATTTTTGAGAGCACAAGCTCAGATGGTCTTTTCCTGCCTGACACTGAAGCCTTAATTTCTCCATTGCTAAAAGTTCCACTTTCAGTCCTAGAAAGAGTTTATAACAGGAGCCAAGGGGTTTTGCTATTTCTTTTACACTTTTGTGGCATATCCTTTTCTTTTCTCTTTTCTTTCTTCTTTTCTTTTCTTTCTTCTTTTCTTTTCTTTTCTTTTCTTTTCTTTTCTTTTCTTTTCTTTTCTTTTCTTTTCTTTTCTTTTCTTTTCTTTTCTTTTCTTTTCTTTTCTTTTCTTTTCTTTTCTCCTTTTCGTCTTATGGTGTTGTACAGTATCTATGAAACTTGTCCAATTAATGCTCTGTTTGTACAAAAACTGCACATTTTTTGCTCAATGTTTGACTTGAGAAACACTGAAAAGTGTCCACGTTTCCTAGTTATTGCTTGAGTGATCCTTTCTGAATCTGTACTGAGATCTTTAGCCTTCTAGAACAGGGAATGCTGCCTTTCTTTATGTTTTATTTCTTTATTTGTACCATGTATGACACAGTCATGTCTTAATTTGTGTTTTCATCTCATAGGAGTTACCCTCATAAATAAGGCTGTCTCTCTGAATTAAGAACCTTGTTTTGAAAAGAGCTGAACCATTGCAACCCCATTCACTTTAACGGGAGAAAATCAAGTTATAATGAGTTCTAGGAACCAGGTTCCAAAAGAGAACAGGGTGAAATTCCTCTCTCAAACCCACCTGAGACATCTTAAGAAATGGCTCAAAGTTTATCCATTGTTTCTACTCAAGAAAAATGTAGCTTCTAAAAACACTTTTTTTTTCTTTTATTTTTTTTATTAGGAAAACTTTTATTTTCCACTTTTATTTTCCTCCTTCTATTCCTATAGTGACTGTATTCAAAGAAACTAAAAAATTAAAATTATTTTTGAATGCATTACAAAAGTAATCTTCCTTTTATGGCAGCATAGTAGAGACACTTATGTGAATCAAAATTTTCTAAATCAAATGGTATATCTGTCTTCTGCTACTTTAGACTTTTTCAGAAGAAAAACTTGTCCGGGCAGTCTAGGCCACAGTTTAATGCATTTATAACCTACAACTTCCAAGATAATGCATGACAGAAATATAGCCTATGCTAAGCTGATGCAAAAGAAAATATTTCAGACAAATTTAGCATTTGAATCCAAAAGATATACTACTCTCAAAAATATGCAACAAAAAAAAACCCAACAAACTTCATTTCAACAGAAACTGCTGAAACAATGTCTTTGCAATTCTGAGATAAATATTTGTTTTCTTATAGATATCTTAAGAATTCAGCTGGTCCCAGATAGAAATGCTGAATTCTTGGAATTTCTGATGCGTGGCTGTTTTGAATTTCTCTTTGCTCTGGTACAGATCTGCCATCACTGGACTCACAGCTCTGCGTTGCCCTTGTGAAGTGTGCTGTGTCCTATTGCCAGATGCTACAACCTTCTTGACCTCTGATTCATGAGTATCCACCTGCTGATGCACCTGAGCAGAGTGGAGATCTGATCTGTTGGGTCGGTGATGTGAAGTAAGGACTGTAACAGTAACACCAAATTGTTGTGGAGAGAAGAAGAGGCAGTGAGCGAGAATTCCCTGTGGGCTCCTAAAAATGTCAGGCCTTGATGGGAGGCACTTTCCAACTGCAGTATGGTAATCTGGCTCCTCTCCATTCCTTGTTCTTCCAGCCAGCCAGCAATGGCTGAAACTGATCCCAGTGATGGCAGATCAGTACCAGAGCAATGACTGGGTGGGATTATGGAGCAGGAGACCACCCTGAAATTGCCAGAGTTACAGGCATAGCCAAGGAACAAAACAAGTCTTACACTGAGACCATCCAACTTGGCCTATCTACATGACTTTATTCCATGGTAAGAAGTACTCATCTTGTATGGGACTTCCAGGTATTTGAACTGACCAGTTTAGTGACAGCCATATTTAGGGATCTGCTAGATGCGCTAAGTGGCATAACTTGTCCAGGGATCATGATTCACTGTGTGTCAGATCACACTGCATCTCCACTTTGCTCATGTCTCCAAACTTTGTTCTTTTGGAAGCTAGTTCAGGGACAATGACTAGAAGATACTCAGGTTTTGTATTCATCTGGGATTAGACAGTTACCAGGCTGTGAATGAAATTAACATCTCTCTTTGGTCTGCTGGGTTAGACATACCCATTTTACCCTAAATCAGTTTGTACTTGTGTTTCATGGTCACTTTGGCTTTCAGTCTTTCTGGGAAGTTTTGAGCATCAGAATAAGAAAAAAAAATGTATACTTTTTAAAGCAGTAACCTCTGAGAAGCCATTTGTTGGACTCTATGATCTTTGTGGGTCCCTTCCAACTCACAACATTCTATGTCTCTATGATTTTCTGTTGTCTCATGTTTCCAACAGTGGGATCCAAATCTTAATAAAATTTAGCATAAATAGCCACTTCTCCAAACCTGACTATCCATTTCAGTCCATAAACTTTACAGAAACACTTTAGAACTCTTATGAGATGTGATATTTGTCTTATTCTAGTAAAAGAAAAAAAGATGTAATATAAAAGTTTGAATTAAGGAAAAAAAAAAAAAAAAAGACTGAGCTTCAGGAATATTCAGCTTCTTTTATATCTATTAAATGATTGCTATAGAGTGCCTCTTGTTTGCACCCAGAACAGCTAAGGGTTACTTAACTCTCGAAGATTATCACAGTGTGAGATTTTTCAGATGCTTCAGTTAGAAGAGCATAAAATCTCTTGATCTCTATCTGTTCATATAATGTAAAAGCAGATTGAAAAAGGCTACTACTTGACTGGGGGACTACATTAAGCCACTTTTTCAAGGTTTTTCATTGTCTTTGAGAAAAAGATATAAGTACTCATGTCCTTAATAGGTTCCTAATTTTTCTGACCTTTCGTTTCCCCGTGTCTCTTTTCCAACAATAAAACATGTTTCTTTCATTTTACTCTGCTCTTCACCATTCTGTAGCCTACTCCTCTTCACCCCTACTTTACTATGCTGTCTGAAAGGGAAGTAAAGGGCAAATTGCTTTGAGAGTGTGGATATGGGACCAAATAAAAGGCAGCATTTCTACCTTGGTGAGCATAAAAGGGCAAGAGCCCCTGAGGTGAGCATAAAAGGAGATTTAAAGAATGCTGGTTGGTGTAATAGTCAGAGAGCTGCAGGGATGCAAGGGCTGGAGCTTTTATGGCCTGTAGAGTTGCAAGTTTCTGCAGAGAAGAGATGATCTGATGAAAAGCTACAAGAAGCTAGAATTATAAAAATTATCAAGGTTGTGGCTTACCTGGATACAAATGAAAGCCTTGCCTCAAATACATCAAGTGCCAAGTATAAGCTTTGATTCACTAAGGTACTGAAATATGGGAGCTCTCCTGTTAACTCTAATGCTCATTTCCCTTAAGTTGTTTATGTCTTCTCCACATTTTACCCAGAACACTCAGCTATTGAGAGCTTCCAGGTCTAAAACTTGGACTCAAAACATATCTACCTGTGTTTGGTCCTGGGACATGCTAAGCATCTCCAGAAGGTGCTAAGAACCTTTGCATACTGTTTGCTTGGGTGAGAATTAGTCACAAGTACCTCTCAGGTCTGCAGAACTGGACAGCATTTGTTGTTCAAACAACGTTTTCAACCCTCAAAAAAGAGGTCTGCCCTACATTTAGAATTGAATAATTTCTTCTTATTGAATGAACAACTCCCTTTGTCGTGCTTCCTTGTGTCTGCATGCTGCAGCCTCCTTGTATGTGAGAAATTTGCTTTTGGGGGCAAGAATCTTAAAAACTTGATGTGATAAATGGCTGTGGAGTCTGGATTGGAGTGCCACAGTTGTATTTGACTAATCTACTGTTGTTCCCTGGCACAGCAGCCCTGGGCATCGCAGAGGAAGCTGACAGACAGACCTGTCACCTTGTTCAATGTTTGTGTAAGACTGAGCATCAAGGGCTGAGGAAAGCCTTCCTCTTGCCACCTCCAATGCCTTCCAAAGTGAGGGGAGGTTTCCCTAGGTCCAAGGTGTTCCAACTACTGCCAAAAAGGTGGGAAGGAAATGCTGATGGTGTGAATGGTGATGGCTGCTGTGAACAAGCACCTTCTGCTTACTGGTAGTTCCTGTGCCACATATTCTCTCTCGTTTTTTCTGAGGCTTTTCTATACCCTACCAGAAGCCAGTGGTAGAACTAGGTCAGAAAGGTTTATGGAAAAAGCATTTAATTAAAAAAGTGTCTGGACTGGTGTTTTCAGATGTGTGTAAATTCTCAGGAAACATCATACAAATTAAATGTTTTGAAAGAAGATTGAAATTTAGTTTCAAAGTTTACGGTTGAATTTTATACCTTTATTTTGATCACTTCAGAATGCAACAGAATAGGAATGATTTTCCATTTCTTAATAGTACAGCTGCTCTGAGCACTGTACTGTCACAGTTCAGAGGGTGATCATGAAGGGAAAACTTGCTGACAAACTTCTTCTGTGGGGGTGTTTGTGAACCACTGGCATAGTTTGTTAGCATAAAGGGATCAAATGATTTGCCTGAAAAAATTTGTTGGTCATATTGCAAAGGCTTCCTTGTGTGTGTGGGTATTGCAGACTGTACTTGCTTATGTAGCAATATGATAATTTTTGTGATATGCAGCATAGTCCAATTTTTCTGTCTGACTTCAATGTTAGGTGTAAAATCATCACCTTTTCCCCTGTGCTCCTGTCTTTGAATACCCAAAGAGTCCACCAAAATATTTATAGACAAAACAGGCAGTAAAGGAACAGGGAATAGATTCACACAGTGCACTGCTGTTTGACTCATGCACTTTAGAGATCCATGAAGTATTATTGACTCTGTCAGATATGTAACCTAAGGCATTATCACCACAAGCAAGGAAAATCCTCTGTTGTTTGATGCCAAGTTACAGAATCTTTCATGGCTCTACCTCTGATTTGTCTCATTGAAGGGAAAAGAAAGAAACACAGTGGTCCATGTTACCTCCTTTATCCATGATTTCTCTCTATACCTTCAAGACAGGTATTGTTTTTCACTTTTTACTTTCTCAGCACAAAGCTAACTGGATGGGAGGCTCTTTTTTTTTTTTTCTTTTTTACATTTCAGCCCCCAGTGTCTATACAGGAAATTTAACAGTTTGTTTGGCTTATTATTAATTACTGTATTTTTCCTGGGAATCAGCCTGGATAATCACAGATGTTTCTTCTGTCTTGCATAAACTTCTGGAATATGTAGCAGGTAGCTCTCAGATGGTATCCTTGAGAATCCTCTTTTGGGGATCATCAGTACAGGACAAAAAGGTCTGTTAATGTTTCCAGAGAGGGAATGTGCTTTTTCCAGCCGAAACCCCTGAGTTAAAACGTTCCTTATGGCAAATGAAGTTACATCTTGCTTAGAGATTTGAGGTCTCGTCTCATGCTATTTTCATGAAGAAATCTGTCTTTTTTCTTGTCTGTAAGGCTTTTCCTCATTGACTTCCAGAACTATGTGTTGCCTTGGCTCCCCAGCAGCAGTAATTCAACTGAGTTTTGCTGGCAGGGACTGCTGGGTGACAACTCCAACACTAATCTGAGGAGCAACAGAAACTCCAGGCTGATTGATCAGGCTCAAGCATTCAGCTGGTTTGTCTGCAGTATGTATTAATTGGGGGTTTTTTATTAAAATCTAGCCTAACTTGGGATGAAATTTTAAGCCTTGGAGCTGGTCAAGTATAATTCAAATCAGGTGGAAGCTATGCAGTTTTGAACTTGTCTGGCTCCTATGGCAGCATTACTGAGCCAATCTTTTTGATTTCCATGCTGCAGGAATGGTCAGGGAGAAGCAACCTGGTTTCTAAGGGCTTCTAGTGGGAGTAATCTGGTTTGGTAGTGTGATGCATCAATATTACCAAATTCCCTCTCTCAAACTAGTCATCCCTTCTTAACCTAGGCTCTGCAATGCCATTACCAGTCAATGGCAGGGGAAGACAAGTAGGCAGCAGCTTGTAGGACTAGGTGCGAGCTGAAAAGCTCTGGCATAATTCTGAGAGGGAGAAGCAAGGGGAGGATGGAGCCCAAAGTGTCAGTAACTGGGCTAGTACCAGCCTGCTCCCTTGACATGTGTCTCTGCTGTTTTTAACGTGAATTCTTTGGGGTTAGGTACTGCCCTCTGATATGGTTAGATCACTAGAGATGACACAATGAGTTATCTGAAGCAGAAATGTTTTGTTCTTCTAAAAGTAAATATTTCCTCTGTGTATTTAAGTGCAATGTAATAATTAAAAAGGATGGGGGGGGAACCCAACAAACCAATAACAAACCCAAGTCTCTTTACCCTGCTTGTTAAGTGCTCGCTTAACATCTGAGAGTAATCTTGGTGCTCCTGAGGGGAGGTCTGACCACCACAGTGACAAGAGACTGAAAGGTGAGTGTGGGAGGGAAGGGGAAGCAGTGTCACCCAGCATGTCTGTTAGTGGTCAGGCTCACGAGAGAGGCTTTAATGTCAGCACCCCAAGTGAGTCAGTACAAGTCATTAGGGATTAATGTGTGTCAAGGCACAGGAAAACAAAGTTAATATTAAAATTATCTATTTAATTTTAAAGATGAATAATTCACAAATAGCAAGTGAAGGTGGTGAGGGCAAATTCATTGCTACGAGGGTGACCTGCACAGGCTGTCTTGCAGGAGAGAAGAGACTTGGGCTGGTATGCACTGGCTGTGTAAATAACATTGGTCCTGCAAATAAAAAGGATCCACGCTCTATAAATCTTTAGAAAATTTACCAAACTTCCCCTAAAAGTAAAT
>NW_010301469.1:28453-34779 GCF_000700745.2 Antrostomus carolinensis
GTTCCTTTGCCAGGTACAACTTCTTATTTCTAAATTGCATTTATTCATGGAGAGTTTAAATTTGTTTTTTCTTGTGCCAGTGTTGTATTTGCTTGTACCTCACTCTTCTTCTTCTTTCCTGATGTTTTTCCTCAGAGTGTATTTATAGATTGAGAGGGCATCTGATTGCTCTGTGTTTTGCAAGGTTGTGTGCCAAGTTCCTTTAGTTCTTTTTGTAAAATCAGCTTGTTGCTTCCTGATCTTCCCTTCACAGTGCCTGTTCCACATAACTAGTGATTTTTCATGGTGTCCCTACTTTACTGAAGTTTAAATAAGCTTTTCTGCACTAGTCTTGCCTAAAAAAAAACTAACCCAAAACCAAAAAAAACCAAACCACCAACCACAATCCAGCTGTTTATTCTGAGTCGTACTACCTAGCCTAATTCTAATAAGCCAGACTTAGCCTAATTGTAATAAAACAGGAATTGTATTGTAATTTCACATTTATTTTGTAACTATTTCCTTCTAAATCTACTGTAAAGTCTTATATATCTCTGGGCCACTCTCAGGACCTATAGTCCCATCCATTTCAGCCCCTTTGCAAAATGACTGTTTAGCTTCTGCTCATCACCAGCCCTTCTGTACTTTCATTGGTTTCTTGGATTTGTTGTAAACCTGTATTCCTGAGTGTCCGGTTCACATGCCAGTTCTGCTAAGGTTCTCAGTAAGCATGCTGACATCTTGACTGTGATCTTGTCAAAGCTTTGTACTTCTTCCCTTTAGCCTTCCTGTCTGTGCTCTTCATAAAAAATGTAAGGAGGAAGGCAAAATAGCTTGTTAATTTTGGAGGCAATTTCTCATTTGTCATTACTGTTAGCCTCATGTCACTATCAGGCAGTCCTTGCTTGAACATATGTGGCAGAGGACCTCCTGTAACTATTTTGGTGGCTTTTGTAATGTTTACCTCAACCTGATTTTTCAGTTTTAGGTGTAAATTTTAACCTTCAGGTCCTATTCCTATTTATTATTATTCTTCTATTTCTATTCTCCATTTTGGAGAGATTCAACCAGCTGGGCAGAGGTAAGGGCTACAGAAATAATCAGAGGGATGGAACACTTCTATGAAGAAAGGCTGAGAGAGTTGGGGTTGTTCAGTCTGGAGAAGAGAAGGCTCCAGGGAGACCTTATTGCAGCCTTTCAGTACTTAAAGAGGGACTATAAGAAAGATGAGGACCAACATTTTGGAAGGACCAGTAGTGACAGGACAAGAGCTAATGGTTTTAAACTAAAAGAGGGGAGATTTAGAGTACATATAAGGAAGAAATTTTTTACAATGAGGGTGGTGAAACACTGGTTCAGGTTACCCAGAGAGGTGGTAGATACCCCATCACTGGAAACATTCAAGGTCAGGTTGGACAGGGCTCTGAGCAACCTGATCTAGTTGGAGATGTCCCTGCTCATTGCAGGGCGGTTGGACTAGATGACCTTTAAACTTCCCTTCCAACCCGAACTATTCTATAAATTCTATGATAAAGACCTTGTATGTAGATTTCTTCCCAAGCCTGAAATGCAGACAGCAGCTACTTACACTGAGGAGAAACCATGATTGTGCAATTGCCACCACCCAGATAGCAGCCCACCCTCAAGGCTCTGCTGCCGCAGTGTCCCTACAACAAATGTGCCACTTAGGTGAGAACAGCAAAGCTCAGACCAGCAAACTGATCCTTCTTGTTCTTGGGTGGACTGGAAGAGGCTGGTGAGGATGACCACTCTATGAGACCGCTTCCTGATGAGAGTATTTAGAGTCAGCTGGAGTTGTTTGCTTCATTCTGAGGAAAACCAGAAACGCTGAATGATCAGCTGTACCTGTTACTTCTCAGCGTTTACGCCATTTCCAGTTCACATAGTACCTTGCTGTAACAGAATGAGTGGACTTAGCAACCAGAAACATTTTCTATCAA
Organism: Antrostomus carolinensis; assembly: GCF_000700745.2. Taxonomy (NCBI): domain Eukaryota; kingdom Metazoa; phylum Chordata; class Aves; order Caprimulgiformes; family Caprimulgidae; genus Antrostomus; species Antrostomus carolinensis. The sequence continues at coordinate 30,394 of NW_010301469.1, forward strand.
AACCATTTTCCATCTACCGTTCTTTAGCAAGGACTAAGCACAGTATTCAGTCATAAAACAGTGGGATTTTTGTAGAGGTACTGACAAAAATAGTGTTTTATTTATTTGCACGCACATTAACATGGTTCTGTTTTACATCGTGGTCTCACTGTTACTTGTACTGGCAAAACCAAGAGGTGTGTAAGGCAATGGGGTGGGGAAATGGAGATCTTTATCTGTGTTTGCTGCAGAGGAAAATCTCTGCTTCTTACAGAAACCTGCCTTTTGATGAAGAAAACCTTCCTCACAATGCACAAACTATTGTGAAATAACATCCAACTTCACAGTGTGGGGGGAGGAACCTTCATTTTTATGTTTTTCCTTAGACATAAAGTGAGTGTTTCACAATTCTTCCCTGCCTGCAAAGACTCAAAGGAAGTTCTGAGGAGGAATGGATAATATTTGCCTATCTTATGATTTAAATATTGATATGTGGCTTAAAAATAGAAAAAAAAAACAAAAAACAAAACACCAACAAATCAATAATGGGTTTTATTCAGTTTCCTGTATGGATGTTTATTTTAACTGGAAAATAAGAGGTCTGGTGAAACTCAAATGACGATGTCTTTAGATTTTTCTAGCTGCCCAAGGTGAAGCTGTTCTTTGCTCATATTCTGCTTGTGATATTTATAACCTCCTTTGGAGCTGTTGTTAATGTTTTGCCTGAAACTTTCTTTGAAAAATGATTTGGAATCATAGAATGGTTGAGAGAGAGACTTGTTCTCAAAGATTTTCAGGGAAACCATTCAATTTTAAAATGAATAAAGTGATAAATTGTGAGCATTTCTATTTCTGTTTACTTTTTAATATAATTTTGGGCTTGAGGCTTCAACACTTACGCTGTCATGTGTTTTAATTTACATGAATGTCACTGGGGTGTTGAAGGACTTCGATCTGAGGTCCTCTACATCACTGTCCTTCTCTGCCATTAATCTGATTGACTAACAGTGTCACTACCTTGATGTGCAAGGCATTGCAATGTACACACACACAATTGCACAAATTGTGAAACAACAGGATATTCAGAAGCCTCTTGTGTATTCTGGGCATAAGACTATCCTGGATTTTAGCTGGGACCGAGCTGGGTTTCTTTTTAGTTGCTGGAATAGTGCTGTGTTTTGCTTTCAGCCTGGGATTTGTTATGAGAGAAAAGCTGAGAACATCCCCGTATTTGCATTTTTGTTCATGAAAGTGAAGGACTTTGTGTTCTGTCAGTCTACAAGTGCAAGATCTAAGGGGGTGAGAAATATTTAAATTAATAAGCTAAACTGGTGTTTGGATATGCCAATGGGATATTCCATTTCATATCCCATCATGGTCAGTATATTCATGAGGGGCTCTTCCTCTTTTTGGCTCTATCTGATTTTCGCTCAGGCTCTCGCTCTCTGATTGCGGTTTCAGTTTGGGATTGTCGCTCCTCCGGGATCGTTATCTGGGAACGGGCCGGGCTATCTCAACCCACGAGTCTCCTTACCCTTGCCACTCAATTCTCTCCTCTATCCCCTGGGTGGGGGAATGAGTGAACAGCTGAGTTTGGCTGCTAGCCTAGTGACACCACCACAGGACCATTCTCTGAAGTCTTTCTTTAGGAAGAAGGTATCTAATTCCATTATGTTTTATACTGGAATTACTTTATGCCGTTGCATTATCAAAGCCACACCTTTTGGCATTAGATGCCGAACAATCTGCAATAAATAGTTTATTAGTAACTGATTAGTGTCATTCTTTTTATTAGGAATGAAATAATGTTTGGTCGCCTATAAAATATGAATGGCATTTTGGGCTGCATTCCTTAGCATTGCAGACCTTGCTACCCTATAGATTCTCTTGAAATCTGGACCTTTAACCTTACGTTTAAACCTTAATTTGAGAGTTCCTTAGGTTTCTATGACTTTTCTATTCAGTTTGTGTTTTGAGCAGTTAAACTTGGTGAGTACATAGGAAGATGTCTATTTATGACTTCTAGAATATTTCTGACATTCAAATGAATTTGCCAATATTAAGGGGATGAACAGGGAAAGGTTAAAGTAAGATGAAGACGTAGCTCCTTTATGTCATTACACCTTGTCCATTTTGCAAAGGAGATAATAAAAGGTGGAAATAACCTTGTTATGAATTCACCAGTATTGAGGTATCTTCATGTATTTTTGATATCCAAGGTTGTATTGTAGTCAGCAGCTCTAGCCTGGACTAGTGAAGCTTTAGGTGACAGGAACATCGAAGCCCCTGGAAATCAGTTTCCTAATGAAAGTATTTAGGGTTGCTTGAGGTGCTTCAGAACATGAGACACACAATGAGCAAAGGTAGACATTATCATTGTGTGGCAGTAAGTAGCCAGTTGGATATTTCCTGAAGGAACTGCAGCCTCTGGAAGGGTCCACATTAGAGCAGGGAAAGTGTGAGGAGGACGGGCAGCAAAAAGGGGCTGCTGTGGACTGACTGTAACTCCTATCCCCTTAAGCTGCCTGGGAGGAGAGGAGTCAGAAAGAATGAAGCTGAGCTTTGTTTCTTATTACCCATTTGTGAATAAATTAAATTAATTTCCCCAAGTTGAGTCTTTTTTGCCTGTGACAGTAACTGCTAAATGATCTCCCTGTCTTTATCTAATTCTATTTTTCATCCTGTTTTCTCCTGTTGTCCTGTTGATGAGGAGGAGTGAAAGAGCATCTAGGTGGAAATTTGTCCCTTAAATGAGGATAACCCACCTCAACCTTAAGCAGCAAAAATCTAAAAGAAGTAGCTAGACAGTTATAAGATGTTATTCCTAGAAATAAGTGTATTGGAATGGACACGTAGTAAAACATCAATATCTGCGTACTGAGGAGTTCCCTGTTACACTACTGTGGCAATGCTCCTTTAATTCCATGTTGCCGTTATTTGGAAATGATTAGACTGTATGGGTAGTCCAAATAGGGGGTTTTTGTCAGTTAAGAAATTGTATTGCATATAATTGTAATGAAAATACAGAGTCTTAAGGCATCCTTCTTGCACTTGCTCTGGGAGAAATCAAGAGCAATAGCATTAATTAAAAACTCTTACCACAGTGCAAGGACAGCATAAGGGAGAGAAAGAGCAGGCAGCTTAGATTTGGTTGCTGTTATTTTTAACTAGATACTGTGTGTGTTTAGAATCTGTGCTTATTTTATTTTATATTATGAAAACTAAAATGTAAATGGAGAGTTTTCATGCTAAATTTCTTGCCTAAAACTGATACCTAAAAATGTCAAAGGTTGTGCTGGAATTATAGCCAAACTGGCAAGGATCTTCCAGTGGAGTAGGTAGGGTAATATGAAGGACCATGAGACAATTGCCTCTGAAGTGGGTTTGTTTGTTTGTTTTTTGTTTTTTCTCCCAATCAAACCCCTTTCTTCAGTTTTTAACCTGGCAGAAACCAATCTAGTTTGTCCACTATTACACTACTAGCAAAGATTTTATTTGTAAGTGTAACCTGTATGAGCTGTTGTTTATACAGCAGTTCACTGAAAACTAGGTGTTTTAACTGTTCATTTCCACATATGGTTATACTCTTCTGAACATACATAAGGCTGTGGGAACTGATGAGATGTGTCCCAGAGGCCTGAGGGAATTAGCTGATGTCGTTGCCAAGCCACTCTCCATGATATTTGAAAAGTCATGGCAATCAAGCGAAGTCCCTGGTGACTAGAAAATGGGAAACAGTGCATCCATTATTAAAAAGGATAGAAAGGAGAACCCTGGGAACTACCAACCTGTCAGCCTCACCTCTGCGCCTCGGAAGATCATGGAACAGATCCTTCCAGAAGGTATACTAAGGCACATGGAGGACAGGGAGGTGATTTGGGACAACCAGCATGGCTTCACCAAGGGCAAGTCCTGCCTGACCAACTTAGTGGACTTTTATGATGGAGTGACTACATCTTTGGACAAGGGAAGAGCTACAGATTTCATCTAGCTGGACTTCTGTAAGGCCTTTGACACAGTCCTTCCTTCTCTCTAAATTGGAGAGAGATGGATTTGATGGGTGGACTGTTCAGTGGATAAGGAATTGGCTGGGTGGTCGCATCCAGGAGGTAGTGGTCAATGGCTCCATGTCCAGATGGAGATTGGTGACAAGTGGTATCCCTCAGGGGTCCATACTGGGACCAGTACTGTTTAGAAACTTCATCAGTGACATAGACAGTTAAATGGACTGCATCCTCATCAAGTTTTCAGATGACACCAAGCTGAGTGGTGCCGTTGATCCACCTGAGGGACAGGATGCCCTCAAGAGTGACCCGGACAAGCTAGAGAAGTGGGGCTGTATGAACTTCATGAGGTTCAGTAAGTGCAAGGTCCTACACCTAGGTTGGAGCAACCCCCCATATAAAT